>NC_056720.1:7856246-7873746 GCF_018831695.1 Puntigrus tetrazona
TTTTCTTGAAAAGCTGTGTTTTGGGGAGCCTCCGTATATTGCTAGTTCTGTTAACACAGCTTGAAAATAATTTCAGGAATTTTCTCCACACTTTTCCTTCCATCTCAGAGCCGTTTCCGTTCTAAAAAAATTTTTGAAAGTGGAAAAAGTGTGATTTACATAAACTAAGCGTGCGCTTCAAGAGTCTCTTGGAATGTCATCTCTGAGTTTCTCAGGGTCAATCAAGCTGTCTGCTTGACTGAAAGTCGCCATGAGCTTCACAAACACGCTCTCGCAATAACCTGCAACAGCTTTTAGCGACAAAAACCGACGCGGAATGAGACGACGAGTCCTTGGACGCTCTTTTATCATTACAATCTGCATCACAGGGCATTCTGTCTTTGTGAAATGACAAGATCCAGCCTCACCAGCTGTCTTCATTCTGCAAGCAACCATTTTAAAGTCTGAAACGCTCTTCTCTTATCGCAGATGTCACTACAAAAACCTCTGGTGGAGGCACCGAAAGGAAAAAAAAAATGTTCAATGCAACGATTTTGCATCCGTTGTCCTGAGATTTTATCTGTATCATCAGATATCTGAATTTCTTTTATCTTTGCAAAGTCAGATTTGCAAATGAAACATCATATTTTTTTGCCCTTTATTAGATAAGTACTTCCTGTGCCTTACTGCTCGCTTTATTAAGCGTTTGGCTGCAGCTTGTGGATCCCGATTGGCTGAGTCTTTGTGAACTCAAGAGACCGTCTCGCTTCAGTTTTCAAAACGTTTCTGAATCATACGGTTTCATAACGGGGCTATATTAGCATAACAGAGCGGCGCTTCACGCTACGTACAGTATTTCACTCTCATTGGGACATCCTGAGTGGAATGATTCAGCTGGAATAGAAAACAATTATTTCATTTAATGTCACTTTCAGCTAGCCTTTTCAAAAGAATCACGCAAAGGAGCTCAGATGTACTGTGAACAGCATTTCTGTATTAAGTATTAAAGTGTGGTTAAACCGCCGTTTGTTGAGGAGATCAATTTTTGTTGATTTATGATATTCACATAAACTTCCAAGATGAAGAGAATATTTGGGTTTTTTGTGCTTGGGCCAGTGAGTAACCACCTAGCAACCACCCAGGATACTTTACAAACCTCATAGAAACATGCAAAACATCTCAGCGCACCTTTACAACCCCACAGCAACAAGCTAAACACCACCTACAAAAACACCTTAATCTTAAACACCTTAACCACTCAGTGCACCACCCAATAATAAAACACCTTAGCAACCCCATAGTGATGATATGCTTAAAAACATATCCAAAAACCCCTAAAATACTTTAGAAACCTCACAACAACATGCTTAACCACTCAGAACAACACCCAATAAAACTACTAAAACACCTTGACCAAAGCAACACGCTAAAAACCATTCGTTGCATCACCCAAAAACACTTAAAGCACCTTAGCAACCCCACAGCAACATGATAAAAACCACCCAAAAAACAGCTACAACACTTTAACCAGCAACACGCAACAAAACACACAGCCCCATAGCAACAAAACCACTGTAACCCAGGGTTTAATTTACTATTAATATTTTATTTATAATCATTTATTTATATTTATTTATTTTATTTTTTTATTTTGTGACCAGAAAAGGGTTCTTTAAGAAATTATCTGTTCAGACATGTCTTTGGCAACAGGTTGTTTGGTTTAATGCTATTGGCTAAAAGGGGACTTGATCCTGCCTAATGTTGAGTAAGGCAGCTGCGATTGGCCAGGAAAGTAGGTCGGTCGAGAGGGTAAGGGAAGAGAAAAAAAGACAAGTGCGGAGGTGATGTTGTCGGCATGATAACAGGGAATGTGTCACTTTTATTTGTAGAAACAGAGTGAAAACTGCATCATTTCAGTTAAACTGGTATATTTCTCTGTTTGTGGTGTCAACACGACGACACAAGATGTCAACACGACGTGAATCAGAGAAAATGCAGGTTCACGCTTGACCGCCATTGCAGAAGACGGGACAACGTAGCTTGCTGGTGAAGTAACTTAACTCAAGTTTATTACTGAGATTAGCGTCTATAAGCGAGCTAGAAGTGATTGCCGCGGACGGTTGTTACAGCGATCAAGAAGTACGTCGAAGGAATCCAGATAGCGCTCCTAATCGCCGAGTGGTTAGGAGTTCCTCTGGCATCGCGGGAGCGCCACGGAGATCGCCGACTGACCATAGCCTCGCCTGGACTGATCTGACGGGTGACCGGTTCCTTGACTGTTTAAAGTTCTATCAGGTACCTGTTGTTGTTTTTTTCTGCTCTGCGAGAGCGAAGCGGCCATTTTCCTTTTTACTGGGCCTCAACGAACACTAGCTACGTCTCAGGCCTGCAACAGGGGGATTGAGTGTGAGAGTGTGTGTGTGTCTGTATGGTGGGCCCACCTTAAGCAGTGTTCTAATAGTGTTGTGATTTTGAAGGGTTTCGTTTGTGTTTATAGTTAGCCCTTCTTACTAAAGCTCTTTATTTCTATTTTAGTTTTCTTTTTCCAAAAGGATACTGATATTTGTTACAATGATTAGAGACTAATTTGCACTTCTGAAAAAGAAAGTCTGAAGGGTACTTTGATTTAAGAAGAGTGATTCAGAAAGTAAAAGGAAAACATTTCTTTTGATTATATCTTTATTTGTATAAAACTTTAACCCTTTAAGTGTTCTGTTGTGAAAAGAGTCAATCAAGCACTTTATGCAAAAGTGAAAGTTTATTTATAAAGTAAGAAAATATACTTTTTACTAAACTTTGGTTCCTTCTGTTTATTCCCAACTCATCATACATTTTCGCTGTATAGTAGTTCAATCTATACAAACTGATAAGTAACCAGTATTGGTAAAACATGTAGCTTACTGAAGCCAACGTTGCATTTCCTAAGCAGTGGTATAAAGCAGGGTTACTTTTGATTTTAAAGAAAAATCACGTTGAGAAACACATTAAAAAGAACCTGGGTTTTAGCGCCAACAATTTAAAGTGGTAGATACACCTGACATCTGAATAGGGCGCTACATAAAGTGGGGGCTCGTCCGGGATTAACCCTTGCTGCTACACTGCTAAAAAGTAATTGCAAAAGAAATTATCCTGTCTCTGGGAAAGCTGGTGCTTAAATTAGCCAGGAGAAATGGATGTTGATGAATCCTCCTTACAAACTGAACTGGATAAATGGTGTCAGAAAGCAATAGTTGATCAGAAACATGCAGTATTACTGTTGGATGTGCCTGCAGAGTTGGAAGTGGCAAAAATTGAAGAAACAGTACAAATAGTCAAAGCTCTGGGAAGAGTAAGAGTCAGGGATTATAAAGAAGGACCAACACCAGGATTTCTACATGTGCTGTGTGAATGCAGAGAAGTTGTTGATTCTGCAAGCCTACCTGTAGAAGTAATACCTGCAGAGGGTGGGAAGCCTTGGAAGATAGTTGCAGCGGAAAAAGCTGAGTTGCCACCTCCTGGATTTGCTGAAAAACTGTCAAATCTGCTAATACAGGAAGGAAAGTCTGTCTCTGAGCTACAAGCTATGTTCTCTTCACCCAGTTCCAACGCAGGGTCTCCAGAAGCTATAATCCGTGCGGTGGGTGAGCTGCTGGAAAAGACTTCGAAGCCTGTCAGTGATGGAAGTGCATACCGACGTTTGAGAGAGTCCTTTTTTTTTTTCAGGTACTGTCCCTATTCCGGCAGGGGAAGAAGCCTTAGAGACCTGGATGGATCAAGCTAGAATGATGGTCATGGAGTGTGAATGCTCAGAGAAGGAGAAGCGCAGACGAATCATTGAAAGTCTGAAGGGTTCAGCCCTGGATGTTGTGAAGTCTATCAGATTTGCTGATCCAGACGCACCTTCTCTTCAGTATCTTGAGGCTTTGGATGGGGCTTTTGGAACTCCTGAATCAGGAGAAGATTTATATTTTGCTTTCAGGTTGTTAAGGCAGAATCCAGATGAAGCACTTTCTGATTTCTTGAAGAGAATGGAGAAATCTCTGACAAGGGTAGCGCAAAAAGGTGGGTTGCCTGGAAACAACGTTGATAGAACAAGAGTTGAGCAGCTAATTCGAGGAGCTGTTGAATCTGACTTGTTGTTACTTCAGTTGCGTTTGAGAGAGCGACGAGAAAATCCACCCACCTTTTTAGCTCTCTTGAATGAGATCAGGGAGGCTGAAGGAAGCGAAGCTGCCAGATACAGTCTGGGTGTCACTTTCAAACCCGTCCCACGACCACGACAGAAACTTTCTAGTCTGGCTGCAGTGAGAGAATTAAAGGCTGAGATTCAAGAACTGCAGACCAAAGTAACCGAGGAACCTTCTAAAGTACCTGTGTCAGAGACAATGTTGGAGATAAAGCCAGTACCAAGAAGAAGAGAAGCTGACTCACCGGTAGACTTAGAAGTACAGTCACTAAAGAGGCAGGTACAAAGACTAGAAGAGCAGCTGGTTTCACTGAGTGTCAGACAGTCATCAGAAATATCCAAAGAACCATCACCAGAGCAGGCTGTTGCTTCTGCAAAACCAAGATTTGAAGTGACTAAAGAAGATTACTTCTGCTACAAATGTGGTGGAGATGGCCACATTGCTCCAAGATGCAAGGCTACTGAGAATTACAGCCTGGTGATACAGAAGCTTGTGCGATCATTAAGAAAGACCAGAAGTGAAGGAACAGATCAGAGGGGTAAATACACTGGGGACAAAGTCAGTTTCTCTCGGAAAAGCCAGACAGTTGTAGTTGGGAAGAATAGTCTGCCTGCAGGGCTGGTGGGTCCAGCAATGACCGTCGCTATGAAAGTCAATGGGCAGCCCTGTGAAGCCTTATTAGATAGTGGGTCTCAGGTCACCATCATCTTTGAGTCATGGTACTCTGAAAAGCTGTCATCAGTACCTATCCAGCCTCTTTCCGGCCTGTCCATTTGGGGCCTTAGCACAGCTAGTTACCCCTATAAGGGTTATGTCTTAGTAGATGTTTCCTTTCCAGCTTCTGTCATAGGTGTGGAAGAGACTGTTTCCATCCTTGCACTGGTGTGTCCTGAACCTGAGGGACCAGAACAAGTGCCGGTAATCATTGGAACAAATGCAAAGTTTTTCCAACGCTTGATTGGACTCAACACAGCTGGTTCTGAGACAGATGTAGCTCATACCTTAAGAATTCAACTTCACAATGCAAAAGTAATAGTACCGACAAAGCCTGTGCAGGAGAAAACTGTTGACATGCCGGCTGGTGAAGTGAAGTGGATCGGGCCAGATGCTTGCATGATACCGTTAAGAGGAGAAACGTGTGCTGTTTGTACAGTTGAGTCTCAAGAATCATTGGAGAAGGAAATTTTTCTGATAGAATCACCTTCAGATGATACACTGCCTGCTGGGTTGTTCATCGTACCAGTTGTACTGCCCACTTCTGCTTTGGAGGAGAAAAAAATCAAGGTGCTGATTAAGAATGAAACAAGCAAAGATATAACCATCCCAGTTGGAACAGTTATAGCTCACGTGTTTCATACCGATACAGTAATGACAACGTCCAATGTCCCATCAAAACCTAAGAGGATTGATCCAGAACTGTTTGATTTCAGCAAGTCAGCAATTCCAAGAGAGTGGGAAGATCGGCTTCGCCAGACACTGTCTGAGAGAGGTAATGTCTTTTCTGTGGAGGAATGGGACGTGGGGTTAGCAAAGGATGTCAAGCATCACATTCGTCTGAGTGACCCTAAACCATTCAGAGAGAGATCTCGGCGTATTACTCCAGCTGACATTGATGATGTCCGACGACACCTCAAAGACCTGTTAGCTGCAGGGATTATTAAGGAGTCTCGGAGCCCTTATGCTTCCCCAATCGTGATTGTTCGTAAAAAGAGTGGAGCAATACGCATGTGTATTGACTATCGTACACTGAACAGCAGAACCCTCCCAGATCAGTACACTACTCCACGTATAGATGATGCGCTGGACTGTCTTACAGGAAGCAAGTGGTTTTCGGTCTTAGACCTTAGGAGTGGCTACTACCAGATAGCCATGGCCGATGAGGATAAGGAGAAGACTGCTTTTATATGTCCTTTAGGTTTCTATGAGTTTGAGAGGATGCCACAGGGGGTTAGTGGAGCGCCTGCGACATTCCAAAGACTTATGGAGCGTGCCGTTGGGGACATGCACTTGCTGGAAGTGATAGTGTACCTTGATGATATTATTGTCTTTGGTTCCACTCTTGAAGAACATGAACGAAGGCTTTTGAAAGTCTTAGACCGCTTGGAGGAGTATGGTTTGAAAATCTCCCTTGACAAGTGCCAGCTTTGTATGTCACAAGTCAAATATGTGGGTCATATTGTCTCCTCTAATGGGGTTGCTCCAGACCCTGAGAAAATAGCAGCAGTCACTAGGTGGAAGATGCCCACAGATCTTAAAGCTTTAAGATCATTCCTTGGCTTCTGTGGGTTTTACCGGCGGTTTGTCAGGAACTACTCTGCAATTGTGCGACCCCTGACTGAACTTACCAAAGGGTATCCTCCAGCCAAAGGGGGTGGGAAAGGCACCACTGAAAGGAAATACTTCAAAGAGTCTGAGCCGTTTGGTGAGCGGTGGGGCGAAGATTGTACGGAAGCCTTTAAAACCATTATCCACTGCCTCACTCATGCCCCTGTGCTGGCATTTGCTGACCCTACAAGGACCTATATTCTGCATGTGGATGCAAGCCGGAATGGCTTAGGCGCAGTACTAAACCAAGAGTATCCAGAGGGTCTCCGGCCAGTTGCGTATGCTAGCAGGAAACTGAATGAAACGGAGCAAAGATATCCTACTCACCAGCTTGAATTCTTGGCATTGAAGTGGGCGGTAGTAGATAAATTTCACGACTATCTTTATGGAGTGAAATTTATTGTAAGAACTGACAATAATCCGCTCACCTATGTCTTGACTACAGCTAAGCTTAATGCGACAGGGCATCGTTGGCTGGCAGCACTGGCCACTTATGATTTTAGTCTCCAATATAAACCAGGACGATATAACATTGATGCCGATGTGCTGTCGCGGTACCCTTTGGGTGGTGGGCTATCTGAGGAATGGTCCGAAATACCCCAGTCAGGGGTAAGAGCAATTTGTCAAAGCGTGTCAAGTGACAAGAGTGAGGAGTCTTCTACCAGACTGATTGATCAGTTGGGAGCCAGTTCCAGTATAGTTCCACCCACCTATGCATGCATTACCCAGCTTGAGCTAGGGAATCTCAAACAGCTAACACATACTGACCTCAAGTTGGCGCAGGACAAAGATCCAGTTATTGGACCAGTGAAACTAGCTGTGAGGCAAGGAAAAGTACTTACTGTGAATACGAGTTCTAGCCCGCAAATGACACTTTTGCTGAGACAGAGTACTAAGCTGGTAATCCAGAATGAGCTATTGTACAGAATATCTCAGAATCCCTGTGGTAAAGAGAGAAAACAGCTCGTTTTACCTGAACAATTCCAGCAACAAGTAATGTATTCCTTACATGATGATGCAGGACATCTAGGAATTGAACGGACTACGGACCTGGTGAAGGACAGGTTTTACTGGCCTCGACTGACTTCTGATGTGGAAAAGTATGTGAAAAGCTGTGGAAGATGCCTGGTCAGGAAGACGCCACCTCAAAAACGTGCTCCCCTGGGTAACATCACTAGTAGTGGTCCAATGGAATTAATATGCATTGATTTTCTCTCAGTAGAGCCAGATTCAAAAGGTGTTACTAATGTCCTGGTTGTCACTGACCATTTTACACGCTATGCCCAGGCTTACCCTGCTAAAGATCAGAAAGCAGTGACTGTGGCGAAGATTCTCTGGGAAAAGTTCTTTGTGTATTATGGATTGCCGGCCCGTATACATTCAGACCAAGGCAGAGACTTTGAAAGTAGACTTATAAAAGAGCTCCTGGGTATGCTAGGGATAAAAAAATCAAGGACAACACCTTACCATCCTCAGGGAGACCCACAACCTGAGCGATTTAATAGAACTCTGCTCTCCATGCTGGGTACGTTGGATGCTGAAGGAAAACAGAAATGGAGTCAGCACATCAGCAAGTTAATACATGCATACAACTGCAGTAAAAATGAGGCTACAGGGTACTCACCCTATTTTCTCTTATTTGGAAGGGAAGCCCGCTTGCCTGTAGATGTGTGCTTTGGCACTTCCTCAGGGGGAGGAGAAGAACAGACATACCAGAAGTATGTGGAAAACCTGAGGACAGATCTTCAGAAAGCTTATCAATTAGCTTCTGAGACCGCACTAAAGAATCATCAGAAAAACAAACGTCTTTATGATCAAAAGGTGAAGTGTCAGAACATAGAGCCTGGAGACCGTGTGCTAATTCGAAATCTGAGTTTCACAGGAAAACACAAGCTGGAGAATAAGTGGAATTCAGCCCCGTATGTTGTTCTTAGGAAGCTTGACAATTTACCTGTCTACAAACTCAAACCCGAAGAAGGGTCAGGAGGAGTCCGGACGATGCACAGGGATCATCTCTTACCTATCGGAGAATCACTGCGGATGCCAAAGGTTAATGAGAGACAAGAAGTTCCTCAAAGGCCAGTGACCAGGTCTAAAGGTACAAAAAAGCAGGAAGAAGCATTGAGAGGGAAAAGAGCTGTCCAACCCCCTGAAATGGTTGGGTATTCCTCAGAAAGTGAAGATGAAAGCTACTATTCCAAAGACTGGTCTAGACAATGGACACAGCTAATTCCTGATCTCCATCAAAAGCTTGAAATGCAAAAGAATGAAGTAACTGCCCACACAGACAGTGAATCTCAACATTCAGGACAAGAGGAAGTGATTGAGGAGACCAATGAGACTGAGGATTCTGGAGAGAATGTTCACCCGATTGCAGACTGGGAAGAGAGGAGCTCTAGTACAGTGTCCGATTTAGAGGTCGAATCTATGGATCATCGTCCGAAAAGGCAGCGGAAACCTGTGTCCAAATTAAGTTATGATGAACTAGGCCAACCCAGTGAAAGACCCGTAACAGTTGTACACAGAGGGATAGTTATCCATCTGCCAAATTCCTCAAAGATTGAACTTAGCTCTCCAAAAAGGTATTCCGCTTCACCTAAATGTGCCCGATGTACTAGCATATGTACAAACTCTGAGAATAGACTCATTATTCATGTTTAAGACACGTATACTCATGGGGACATGAGAATTTCAGAAGGGGGAGGATGTAACCCAGGGTTTAATTTACTATTAATATTTTATTTATAATCATTTATTTATATTTATTTATTTTATTTTTTTATTTTGTGACCAGAAAAGGGTTCTTAAGAAATTATCTGTTCAGACATGTCTTTGGCAACAGGTTGTTTGGTTTAATGCTATTGGCTAAAAGGGGACTTGATCCTGCCTAATGTTGAGTAAGGCAGCTGCGATTGGCCAGGAAAGTAGGTCGGTCGAGAGGGTAAGGGAAGAAAAAAAGACAAGTGCGGAGGTGATGTTGTCGGCATGATAACAGGGAATGTGTCACTTTTATTTGTAGAAACAGAGTGAAAACTGCATCATTTCAGTTAAACTGGTATATTTCTCTGTTTGTGGTGTCAACACGACGACACAAGATGTCAACACGACGTGAATCAGAGAAAATGCAAGTTCACGCTTGACCGCCATTGCAGAAGACGGGACAACGTAGCTTGCTGGTGAAGTAACTTAACTCAAGTTTATTACTGAGATTAGCGTCTATAAGCGAGCTAGAAGTGATTGCCGCGGACGGTTGTTACAGCGATCAAGAAGTACGTCGAAGGAATCCAGATAGCGCTCCTAATCGCCGAGTGGTTAGGAGTTCCTCTGGCATCGCGGGAGCGCCACGGAGATCGCCGACTGACCATAGCCTCGCCTGGACTGATCTGACGGGTGACCGGTTCCTTGACTGTTTAAAGTTCTATCAGGTACCTGTTGTTGTTTTTTTCTGCTCTGCGAGAGCGAAGCGGCCATTTTCCTTTTTACTGGGCCTCAACGAACACTAGCTACGTCTCAGGCCTGCAACAGGGGATTGAGTGTGAGAGTGTGTGTGTGTGTCTGTATGGTGGGCCCACCTTAAGCAGTGTTCTAATAGTGTTGTGATTTTGAAGGGTTTCGTTTGTGTTTATAGTTAGCCCTTCTTACTAAAGCTCTTTATTTCTATTTTAGTTTTCTTTTTCCAAAAGGATACTGATATTTGTTACAATGATTAGAGACTAATTTGCACTTCTGAAAAAGAAAGTCTGAAGGGTACTTTGATTTAAGAAGAGTGATTCAGAAAGTAAAAGGAAAACATTTCTTTTGATTATATCTTTATTTGTATAAAACTTTAACCCTTTAAGTGTTCTGTTGTGAAAAGAGTCAATCAAGCACTTTATGCAAAAGTGAAAGTTTATTTATAAAGTAAGAAAATATACTTTTTACTAAACTTTGGTTCCTTCTGTTTATTCCCAACTCATCATACATTTTCGCTGTATAGTAGTTCAATCTATACAAACTGATAAGTAACCAGTATTGGTAAAACATGTAGCTTACTGAAGCCAACGTTGCATTTCCTAAGCAGTGGTATAAAGCAGGGTTACTTTTGATTTTAAAGAAAAATCACGTTGAGAAACACATTAAAAAGAACCTGGGTTTTAGCGCCAACAATTTAAAGTGGTAGATACACCTGACATCTGAATAGGGCGCTACACCACTCAGAAAAACACCAAAAACAAACAACAATTAAAAGCATTAACCAGAGCAGTATGCTAAATAAAAACAGAACACCACCCAAAAACACTTAAAACACCTTAGAAATCTCACAACATGCTAAAAAACACTCAGAAAAACACCAAAAACAAACAATTAAAAGCATTAACCAGAGCAATACACTAAATAACAACAGAACACCCCCAAAAAGCAACTAAAACACCTTAACCACAGCAACGTGTTAAAGACAACGCTGAACACCACCAAAAACACTTAAAAGATCTTAAGCAACCTCACAGCAACACGCTAAAACCTTTTAGCAACAAGCTACGAACCGCTCAGAACATCACCGAAAACGACTCAAAACGAAACAAGCTAAAAAAAACGTCCAGAACACCACCCATAAAACATCTTCAACACCAGTCAAAAACACCTAAAACTCCGAACCCCACAGCAACGTTGCTAAAAACCACCCAGAACACCATGAAACGCCATGCTAGAAACAACCCAGGCAAGCTACGTTAGCGACTCAGAAGACCTTAGCACCAACGTCGCCAAGTCCCCATCCACAAAAAGGGTGGTTGTCCAAGAAAGAGAGAGAGTAGGACCGCTTCGAAGTTCAAAAAAGACCAGTTTATAGACCCACCATAGTTATGTATAATAAGTAGATGTTCCAGACACGCTTTGTCCATTCCAATACGGGGATCCATTGAAACAGCCGCTAACAGGCATGTAATTATAATTATCTATAGAAACCATTACTGTTTCCATGAAAACCAATACAATTACATAACAGCGTCAAACCATCCAGAACACATCAGAAACCAGCATCCAGACCATTTTCGTCACTAATTAACAACGGTTAAGACCTGTCTGTTAATTCATTACGGGGATAAATACGTATCGATAACTGTCGAGCATGTATTCGCAAACGCGCTTTTACTGCAAAACACCACTTTTTTTATGCAGTGGGAGAAAACCGGAGAGATGGGTTCGGAATAACATTACATCACTTCTTGCTCTTTTCACGCATCCTCACCCTTCTAATCTGTTCATACATTCGCTGCAGTATTGTACAGGCCACAGGAAAAACGGCAGATAAGAGAGGATTAGGAGAAAGAGAGAGAGAGGGAGAGAGAAGAGGAGAAAGCGCAATTACGTTGCTCCCTCGGTTGTGTAATAGAACATGACTTTTCATCTATCAATACACGATCAACTTAATTGTTGAGTAAAAATGAGCGAGCATTTGGGCGTTCGCTCCTCTGTCGACGCAGGTTATGCTATCATAAACAGAAACCTAGCATTCCCCTTCCAATGCCAATTGAAGCATTGTCATATAAATAAATTGTATTCACATAAAAATAAAAAATGTTCTGAAAAACACACCCTTTACATATACATTTTTTAAAATAACATTAAATTGCTTAATTAAAAAATGTATATTTTTTTTAATAACAAATATGTTAGTTCTATTTTTAGAAATATATGATTTATATATTAAAATATTAATTCAAATAAGTTATATATAATTGAAAAGAGTGGTAAATAAAAATGTTTGCATATTATTTAAATTAAGTTATTAAAAATATAATAAAAACTTTTGTACTAATTAGGACTCAAAGCGAAATGGAATTACAAAAAAATTGAAAAATCTATCTTTCTGTGTATCACAATTATTCAATAAATTGTTTAAAATGATTTAAATTACTATTAACAATAATAATAATATTAATAATAAAAACTAAGAAAGTTAATGATCCTGTTTTTTGTTCTATTCCAGTTATTACGGTATCATTTCAACTGCAGTTGGTTTTTTGAGATTAAATAATACTACCTGATAAAATACAGTTAACTAGCACAATAAAACACAATTAAAACATGAAAGAAAATGATGAAAATGGATACAAATTGAGTTATAATGTACAGTGTGAGAAAACAAACAGATGTGTTCAATTCAGACGGGACTGAAATCACTAAATTTCTAAATCGCACATTTTCCTGACCTCTTCTGGGAAAACTAGTCCTAGTCAGTCCATACATGTTTATCTTTGTCCTTGTGTTTGTGTGTGTGTGAGAGTGTGTGAGTGTGTGTGTGTGTGTGTGTGTGTGTGTGTGTGTGTGTGTTTGTGTGTGTGTGTGAGAGTGTGTGTGTGTGTGTGTGTGCTGTAAGTCCCTCAGGGTCCTTCTTTCCTGTCTCTCAAGCGAGCGCAAGCAAGAGACGGCCCTCGCTAAGCGACGCCACCACCTCGTTCATCCAGAAACGGCCTGCTTTCGGCCTCTCGCTCAGAAACAGATGCGGCTGAGAGGAAACCTAAAACGGCCGTCTTGAGCGGACGGTTACTCATACGGTCTGACTGCTCATAAATGAGCCCCACTTCGTGTCAGCTCCGGCTCCTCGGCTGTCAGAAGCACCATCGTGTCCACCTTCAGACGGCGAGAAAAGGCCACTAAAGGCCACGCAGGGAGGAAATGTTCCTCTGCTGTTACAATGTGAACTCTGGGGACGATAAACACGGCAAAACAAAGCCAAAGACGTCAGGCTCAAGAATAAATCTGCACATCTAATTACTTTTAAACGCAGCGCTTAATATTATGGGTTCATGCATTTACTTTTGCACGTCTTATTATATTTATGTTAATACATTAACACACGTATCATCATTTTATCATAATAATTCGATCATTTATACATTACAGTTAACTCGTATATTAGAATATATACACATACGCAATAATAAATATTTTAACTGTGATATTTATTCATATTTATATTGCGAATGCTAAAAACAATTATATTGTAGAATGTAGAATATATATAATGTAGAATTTGTGTGTGACATGCGTGACATACTATTAAAAAAATATTAGAATGCAAAATAATAGTTTTTATGCAATTAATGTGTTTTTATGCAATAATGATAATATATACGTTTTATATAGATATGTAAATAAGGTCATTTTTAATGCATGGAAATTAGTTTTAATACATGATGAATTAAAAAGATATTATAAAAATATTACTGAATGATAACCATATGCATTACAATTTACAAACCATTGCATATTCATTGAACTTTTTATACCTCGTTCAAAACCAAGTTACAATATTTCTTATAAAATAGGGTTATAAATATATATATATATATATATATATATATATATATATATATATATATATATATATATATATATATAAATATATATATATACATATGTGTGTGTATATATATATATATATATATATATATATATATATATATATATATATATATATATATAATATACATATGTGTGTGTGTGTATATATTATCTTGGGTGTCCATGGAATTGATTGTAGTTCTTCTGAATCACTAGGTCCCATTGACTCAATGTTTAATCTTCATATTTTTCGACAGTGAACACCTAATGTCTGCCGTTCTGCACTGAAGTCCTCACAAGTCGACCATCACCAGCTCTTCTTTCACAGCGACAGGTAACCTCAGCGTCCACACATTCTCTCTAAAACAAACCGAACGGACTCCCAAGCACGCGTCCCCGCGCGCACACGAGCCTAAAAACGTCCACCTCATTTGCATCCCGTTCAGAGCCGCAACTCAGTCACGGTTGTGAGATTTAATCACGATTTGAGCGCGTGTGTAAACGCGACACCGCGGGGAACGTCAACACGGGACCGTAACGCTTTCACCAGCCGTAGCGCGCAAAAGCGAGCGCTTCTCGGGTCACTGCGCGTGATGGAACCCGCCCGGTTCCCGGCAGAAAAGCCGTAAACGCTAAACGAGCCACGGAAATAAAAAAATAAATAAAAACATCTACGGAACACCAATGATCTCCCATCTGCTCGAACAAAACACGGCCGCCCTGAAACACGCTTCCCCCGTTTTTCGCTCGGGCTGACGAAACCGCGAGCACGCGCTGCCCTCTGTTCGACATCACGATCACACGAAGCCGTTTCGAGAGATCCTCCTTTGCGGGGTTTGTTTGGCGGAGACGAGGACCGGACGGGCAGGGATTCAGACGGGGACAGATCATGTCAGCGATGGTGAATGTGGCCCGAATGCTCGTATTCTTTAGCGAACGGCCATCTGCTCCGGGGGAGATTCATGCTGAAAATGCAAATCGAGGGAAGTTTTTCTTGTGTTCACACACACACACACACACACACACACACACACACACACACACACACACACACACACACACAGTCATCATTTTTAGCAGACTTAGAAGTTGCAGGCCAATGTAGGATGCTTTGCAAAAAAAGTGATTAAATGTATATTAAAAAAATAATATTAATAATAATAAAAACACACACAGGATTTTATAATGCGTGCAACTTAATTCTATATTAACAAAATTAAAATGTTGTGTTTAACTATATTCTGAAGAAACACGATGCTGAAGATAAATGCAGTTTTATTTTTAGCATGTTTCCTTTTAGTTTGCAGTTGGATGTTTCCGTATAATGTTTACATAATGTATTTAATACAGTTTATTAAATATAACTAACAATACTGTGTGTGTATGCATATATACACACTTATATACATACACATTTATGCATATATATTGCAAAAAAATCTTGATATGTTTTTTTGTAAATTATTGGTTAATTATGAAATATGGTGTGCCATGGTACATGTACAATATAATAATAATAATAATAATAATAATAATAATAATAATAATAATAATAATAATAATAATAACAATAACAATAACTGTATACATTTAATTGTTATGAAAATAATATTTTTAATATAAAAAAGTTAATTTAAATTTTAACATGCTAATTTTATTTATTGCTTATTTATTACTTATTATGCATATTTATTACTTATTTACCTATTCACCTATTTATTTATATATTTATTATTTTACTGTTGTCGTGGTTTTATACATAAAAACTAATAATTTATCATATATTTTACAAGATGAAGTCATTAAATTACCATGCCAAGGTACATGTGCAAAGTGATACAAATAATAATAATAATAATTATTGTTGTTGTTGGTACGACATACACACATAATTTCTCATATTTAGCAAAAAAAGTATTTTTTTCTTTCATTTTTAGTTTCATGTTCCTGTAGGCCTACAAACAATGTACACAATTAATAAAATATTTTAGTAGTACTGAATAGTTATTAAGTAATATACAATATATTTAGTAATAATAACAATTAATAACATGCAAAAAAAAATGCAAATAATTTCTAAAAATAAATAAATAAATAAAATAAAAAAACTATAGATTTTCAGTAGGCCTACAGTACACTTTCCTGTTTCCTCTGGATAATCATTTCCAGCACCCGAAAGCACTTTTGTATCAGCCTCTCTCTCCGAGTCAAGACGCGCAACCACTCGCCAAAAAAGACCTGAAAACCAATCATCCCTTCAAATGGACAGTTTTATGAATTGCACGAGACACTGAAGCAGCTACTCCATCTGCAAAAACTCATTCCGATCCCCCGAGACGTCAATAAAAGCCTGTCCTTATTTACACAGCCGAGAAGCGAACCTCATCCGCCTCCTGCGGGAAAGCGCCGTACCCTTACCGGACGTAATTCCTGCGATCATAATATCCACGACCGTTACAAACGACCGAAGTACAAGCCTTTTTCAAACACCGGCGGGCCGCAGTCACTTAACCGCGCGCGGGATCAGCGGGTCAGTGATGATACGGCCCCGCTGGGCTGCACTCAACTCGCTAATGCACGCGTTAAGGGCCGCGAATGGACTGAGAGCCGTTGCGTAAGACCCATAACGGCGCTCTCGAGGGTTCTTGGGAACTCACGGATCCATTATCTCCCGCACTTTTATTACGCCTAATTAAAACGTAAGGACAATAGGGTCGTTTCGTCTTTTTGAGGCCTTCGGCGGTGGACGAAATTTGTTGCTTAAACGCCAGGCGACTCGCTTCGTATTCAGCGTGCGTGTTGCGGGATAACACGCGACCCCGCGATGTCAGAACCGGATAACGAATCGCTAGCAGGATGACGTGGTTTAAAAGCTCTAAAAAGGTCTTAATGGCGCATGAGGTAGAGTTTACAGTCCATCTATTATCTGGAGAGTTAGTGTATCGGACGCGGGGCTCGGGACGCACCTACGAGCGGGTTGTGTAACGGCGCGCTTGGACGTCCCGCATCGGTTCAGGTGCACTTTTAAGTGAACAAACTTTTGCTGCATTGCGCATTTCGGGAAGCGCTCGGTGAGGCTCGTGTGCTAGTTCCAATCTTCTGTAAATACGCAGGTTGCGAACTCTAGTTGGAGAGGACGGGTTTGAGGGAAAGCAGAGGTGAAATCGGTTTGTGAGGGTAGGAGCGTCCTTCGCGCGGCCCGGTAACTTTGAACCCCCTCCGCGCAACAATAACCCACAGCGAGTTTCATCAGAGAAAACGAACGAGGGGGGGGATTGAGCGTGACCCCGGACCGCACAGAAATACGGTCCAGCACTGGTGCATTGTGGGGGACTAGTGTTCTCTGAAGGAATACTATGCTACGGAAAGAGATTCACATCACAGGTAAAATTTGAGATATTCATGTGCCATATATTTGCGTGATACTCTGAGCTGATGCTTTGAGCTGTCTGTATTTTCACTTTTGTCTGAAGTTACATCCAATTTGACTTTATTGCCATGACAACGTAACACGGTAAACTTAAACCCACTTGGAAAATAATTGTTTCAAAAGCTCCACAGCTCACACAACACAGAAGAATTATTCTAAGTGCTTCTACGAAATTATAAGATTCGCGTTTTTTGCATTTAAATCCGTCCCCCGTTCTACTGTAAGAGCCTCACCAGACACAATTAGGGAAGAGTCCGGTCAGACGCTTACAACC
>NC_056720.1:7876246-7883746 GCF_018831695.1 Puntigrus tetrazona
GAATAAAAATGGACCAAAATAAATGCAAATAATAGCAAATTTTAGATGCATCAAATTTCTAATCTTACATATTTTAATATATTTAATTAATGATAATTACTTACATATACACTATTGAAGTCTTATATATTTGATATAAAGATCTATAAGATATATAAGTTTTAATATAATTCATTTTACAATATAATCATGAACTATAATCTTAGCGTATAGTATATTATTCTATTATTATAGTATACAATTTTGTATAATTATTTAGATATTAACTTTACAAGCTGTCGTGTGATTTCAGAGGAGCGTATACTTTTTCTTATAATCATTTAATTCTACTCTTTTATCCTAATATGATAACACGCTTCATATGGTTCATTTTACGGTTATTGCTTATTAGCATGTATCATACTAGAACGTCAGCCATTCAATAGTACCAATTAAGCACATATTAATGCCTCATTCTACATGACTTCATCCCTAATCCTAAACTTAACCTTATTATTAATAAGCAGCAAATAAAGAATTTACTCTTTAGGGAAAAGCCATAGTCGCCTACTTTATATTTATGCTTTAATAACGTTTTAAAAATGTTACGCTTCTTTTCGCTGCAGCCAGCGCCTTCTTCATTTATCTCCTTTTGTGTTCAACTCAAGAAAGTCATATACTTTCAGGCCAAAAAAAAATAACACAGGCCTCATTATTCCAGCAAAAATTAGTAAGCATTTGGGAATCGTTCTAATGTGATTTTAACAAAAATAAGCCGACCTGCGAAAGGTTGGGCGACAAATTAATTGGGGTCGCGTTCACACACTTACAGGTCACGGGTTCCTTCCGAAGACGTTTTTACAGCACCACTAAGAAAGATGTCTATCGTTTACCCGTTTACGTCGAGCAGTAAACCAAGAGCATTAGCCTTAATTCAAACCAAACGAGCGTAATTAAAAATACTCCAAGCTCCAAATCCAATTATCGCTCAGGCATTGTGGGGTGGAAAAAAACCGGCCAGGAGTTGTTTGTTCCTGCAATAATACAGTCAATACCCATCTGATCGCAATGCATCGCCGGTGATAAATGGCGAAAACGAGCGGCGGTTCGGATCTCGCCGGCTTCCGGCTCCGACCTCCGAGAGCGCGGAGGAAAGCGGCGCGCGCCGTCCCGTCACTTCACAAGGACGTTATCGATTCTGCCCCTCTGCCAGCGCAAACAGCCGATCGATGCTGCGTTATGAATGCGCTGTTTATCAGATTAAGCCTAAAGGGAGTTTTAGGATGATAATATCTATCACTTTTGTCTCGAAAACCCCCTCGAGATGGATTACGGCTCTTAACTCGCAGCCGAACGATACCGCGTTGCGAGCAGGCCGGGCTGAGCTGGAAACGCAAAGGTCAGGGACTAGAAACGATTTTACTGAGAGAGAGGTTTCCCACAGATGTAGCTTTGAGCGGGACGCTCGCCTCAAGGGCCTTGTCCTGCGTGTGTTTCTGTGCATTTTGGGTTACGTTGCGTTCAAGGGAAGTATTTTTGGTCTATATTTATATCCAGTTGAACTGACTTATTATTTCGTACAGGCACAGAGACCAGCGGCAACCCTGATGTTACGCAAAGTCTATGAAATAAAAGAGTGAAATAAAATGAACATTTAATTTAATAATAAAGTGTTAATCGGCACGTAAGCGCAAGACGCAGTAAAAATTACGTACCGCAGTAAAATAAATGCTTTAATGGCTTCAGGTTGGTCAAAGATAGATAAATCAATGAATTGATTTAAATAAATAAAAACGGCAAGTAAGAGCATAAAGTATAAGTATGAATAAATAAATAAACACCGTGATTAAATCATATTAAGTCACTATAAAATAAAAATGAGAAATAGCATATGACATGATGATAAATTGAATGATTTATGATTTGAGCAGGCAACATAATTGTGCATATTGCACATTAAAAATAATATAATAAATTCAATAATATTATAACTAAATAATATAGAACTAAAAAAAGTTATGGGAAGTTATGGGCAAGTCCATGACATATTCGCTCAAATCAACGACGTAATTAACTAAATAAATAAAATAAATCTGAATGAAATAAAATAAAAAATGTATTTAAAAAACGTGCATATTAAATAGCTATAAATAAATACGTAACTGCATGTCATACAAAACAAATAAAAATAAATAAAAGCAAAGTTAATGTAACAAATGACCAAATATGTGTTTCATGATTTCAGTCCACGTTCCCCTGTCTTAGTTTTTGTTTAGTGTTTGTTCCCCATTGTTTCTGTGTTCCCCTGTTCCTGGTTGGTTTCCTTGGTAATTGCTTAGCTCCTCCCCCTTCTTAGCGTGTCATCCTGTCTACTTCAAACCCATTCAGTTCCGGATCAAACCGCCGAGTATCGTTTCGCCAGAGCTCCTCCACGCAGCCTTTTCCTCAATAGTTTCCCAGTACGTTTAATATCCCTTTCAAACGAAATCAAAAGAACAGTTCAATGTTGCATTGCCAGTTGATTCTCCGCGTAAAGAATCCCAACGCTGTACTTAAATGCACGGTTTCTGCGCAACTGCCCAAATGCTGCTATAATAGGAACATGTTTCTAAAAGCTCGAGTTCAAAGTACGGCGATTTCATATTCTGATATTGAACTGGAGGAGTCCGGCGGGTCAAACGTGTCCAGCAAAGCTTGTTAGAGGATCAGCAAAGGTAATATAAGCGTATCATGGGGGCGTAGAGCGAGATTTTGTGTTCGGTTTCGCCTCGGCCTTGTTACGCAACGCTACTGTTAGCGGCCCTGATATCGCTGGAGGTGACAAGGCCCGTCTGGAAAGAGAAAAACAATGCAGCGTCTGTCACGGCGATACAGACGCAGTCGTCAGCCGATCGTCTCGTAATTCCGAAAGCCGTTCTGTTTTTGACACGATTGAGACGGATTTTCGGGTCAGCCACCTGTTTCTTTTTACGTGATAACAGTTGAGGGAAAAGCGGCACGCGCTAATGTGCAGAAAATACAGTAATACATCACTGTCATAATTTTGCACGTCAGTGAGTGGAAGCTGAACGGCACGGGGAAGGTAATTATCGAGCGTAATGGTTTTTCAAGGCACCTGATTCAAACTCTAAACAGTCTGTCACCAAACAAGTCAACGAGGATTCGTCCACTCAGGTAGAAAACTACACAAATGGAGGAATTCAAGGTAAAAAAAGTTTGTTATTATTATTATTTTATTATTTAAAAAAAAAAAAATTAGGGCTTTTTGTCATTCATCTCTAACAAATGTGTTTACGTACATATTTAATAAAAAATTAAATAAGTTTAAAGTAAAAATACGCACTAATTAACACAATACACACTGATTAAATAGTTACAAATCAACTAAATAATTAATTACAGTATATACATGTGTATGAGAAATAAAAAATAATAAAATAAGTACTTTTTGAAATTTAAGAAAAGTATAAATAGTCAAATAAAATTCGAACATGACATTGTATTTCTATTTTCATGCACATTATTAAAGTAAGACTCCATTGCATTAAATTTATATAAATACGATAAAGAAGCTACATAGGCAAAAATAGCAAGTGCACACAGTTAAATTGCAATAAATAACTAACTAAATAAAAACTATTTTCATGTGAGTGCGTGACATAAAATAAAATGTAAAAATAAGCAGGATTATGTAACAATAATTAATAAAAAATAAATATAGTAAATTGCAATAATTTGTAAATTATTAAAAAGCATGTATGTGAAAAGAAAAGATACATAGCATCAAATATGTTTGCACAAGCAGCCCACATAAAGAATTACAATTATTAAAAGTTGCGATTATTAAAAGAATAAAATAAAATAAGTGTGAAAGTGCATAGCATTAAATTGCTCTAATTGCTCTTTTTTTTTACAGTCATTTTTTGAATTAAAACAATTTCACAATAAATAAATAAAATACCAAAAAAAACATTAAATTATGACTTATTTACTCTATATATTCGCTGTGGTGTTTTAGCATATTGAGACCATGCTGGAACGAAAGATTGCAGCTAGTTTCTAAGTAATAAAAAAATTATTTTAGTTTAAAAAAAAAAAAACTGAATTCACTCCTACATTAACAACTGATTCCTGAACGATTCGGCTTTGTGCTTTTTGAGTTTGAGATCTTCACCTGCACGAAGTCTAGTTTTGTCATTTGGCTCGAGCGAGCGCCGCAGACGTGGTCGGGGATCTATAACAGAGTCTATTAAGTGTTTATAGGATTTATAGCTCCTTGGTTTATAGTCAATAGAGCTGCGTCTTTATTAGTCAGGCTGAGTTGTTGTTTTGGCCTCTGCTACGTGAAAGACTTACGACGGGAAACCACCGAAGCGCATTCAAACCGCCAGGCCATTTTAACCTGCTGGATACGGATTCATTCACACCTACTCGCATAAAAACATTTGAAGTTATTAAATGCATGCTGGGCTTTTTTTCTCTCTAATTTCCATAATGCGAAACTTGCTTCTTGCAGAATATTGAATGTGTAATTCGTCAATAAATGATGTCTAAAAAGAAAGGCTGAACGCTGCCCCATGTGATCCGATTTTGCTGATCCGGAGCCAATAAATCAATATTAATTTTGTGGTGATTCTTATTTAATCAGCCACCAGCTTATATTCTGAATCTCTTACTCTGAGGGCCTTCACGTGAACATCTTTGAGATGCAGGTTTACAATAAAACTTGAACTTGAACTTGACAACATCACCCTGAGTGGAAAAAACCTTCAAGAAAAATGATGACGTATATATTTAAAGCTAAAATGCATTATTATTTTGTTGTATGCGTCGTATGCGATTCTTAAGTAATTCGATTTAAAGGGACAGTTTTAATTCAGTAAGAAACCCGTAATTTTCAGAACACAAAAGAAAATATTTTTTATGAAATCTGAGAGCATTCCTACAACTACCACGTTCAAGACTAAGAAAGGTCGTAAAGAAATAAAATTAAAACAAAAATAACTACTTTATTCCACAATTTGTTATCTCTGTTTCAGTCTTTGACAAACACTGACGAACATCACTTTAAAATAACGCTTTGAAACACACGAAACGCTTTTCGAAATGAATTTCTGAGAAAAATGAATCTGAGAGTATGAGAATATTGTATATTCGTCGATAAAAGACACCCTTGTTTTATCTATTTTAATTGCAGTGTAGCACAACTAATTGGTTTCCAATGACGTTTTGGCATCTATGAGTGTTTATATGCAGTATAATATGCAAGCTATCAAAAATGTGTAAATACATTACACCTTCAGTGTTGATGTCAAAACATCCACAGACATGTACACAACTATGCTATATGCTATACAGTATTTCGATGCTCAGTCTTAAAGGGGTCATATGATGTTGCGAACATTATTTGGTGTAATGCAATGCGTTTATGCGGCTCAAGTTTCAAAACCCACATACTGTACATTTTTGTTTCTTTTCTAAGCCCCGCCTTCCTGCAACAGGCCGATTTGTACAAAGCCAGGTGTGCTCTGATTGGCCAGCTATCCAGTGCATTGCGATTGGGGGAATACCGCAAGCATCTGACGGAAATGTTACGCCCCTTACCGTAACGTGACAAAAACGATTAAAATGTTTTTAAAAAAAGAGGCATTTGTTGCATCCGGTGGAGACATTACTGTTTATATTGACTTATACTGTCTTTTTATGCGTCGCTTTGCATTGTTCCTCGTAAACGTGATCACGTCTGCATTTGTGATCGGAGTAACGACAAACATCGAGCACCACACTGCTCAAAACCAGTGTTGAAATAGGTTATTTTAATAAGAAAACGTAACTTGCTTAAAGGTCGCGAGTCAGAAGCACCAGACTGTCCTTGCAGAGTTTGAATTGCCTCAAACTTCTTTCTTTGCGTAATGAATATTGAATTTTGCGCAAAACTCATCCAGATTGCAAAAGTGCAGCGTGAACATTGCCCAAACCATCTCAATTCTTATCCTACAGACAAATGCAGCAACATAAAAGTTCGGAACGACGTGGAATTAAATAAACAATTACAGAAACCGATTCTTTGCCCGAGCTAACTCTTTGATGTTAATCGTGACATGTAAAAAAAAACTAAACCGAGCGCGAGACACGAGCGGTGAGCGTCTGCGCGCATTAACGACCGCTTTTGATTGCGTTTGTGCATATTTGTGTCTGTGCAGAAGTAATGACAGTACTGATCTGAATTTAAAAGACCCCCCGTTGTTCTCCTCCGAGTTGAAAGCGTCGCTTTCGCCTTTGAGAAACATCCAGCCTATAGGTGCTTCACACGAGTACAGACCACTCCGGCTCTCCTCCGAACATCTGCTTTGGTTTCACCGCTCGATATTTATGGCGTACTTGACAGCCAAAGTTATCAGACCAGTGAAAGCAAGGAACGTTATCAAGAGCCCGCGAACGCGTCGAGTGTGGGAGTCAAGTGTAAATGCAGGTATGAAAGTAGAACTGCGTGTCCTTTGCTTTTTGCAGGTCTTGTAGTCTCTGGCATGCTTTGCTTTCTACGCATTTTATCCTACGGAAGCGGTACGTCCAAAGGGCAGAAATGCTTTCATGGGAATGCGACGGCAACGAATGCACTCTGATAAACACTGGTCCGCATCCCTGTCATCAACAACAAGCTCAAATTGCCTCACTGCAAACAACAAATTCAAGTACAATATGTCAGGTGCGACAGTGGAACACTTTGTTATTACTATTGCTCAAACCAGAGTAATAATTGATTTGTCTGACAAAAGTCAATCTCAGCACATAAGC
This sequence comes from Puntigrus tetrazona, assembly GCF_018831695.1. Lineage (NCBI taxonomy): Eukaryota > Metazoa > Chordata > Actinopteri > Cypriniformes > Cyprinidae > Puntigrus > Puntigrus tetrazona. The sequence continues at coordinate 7,883,021 of NC_056720.1, forward strand.
GAGGAGAAAACACAAAAGCGTTGTTTTATATATTGATATAACCCACAAAAACTGTCATGTTGACCATTACTATTTGCGTTATGACATTATTTGCATGACTTTTGCATTAACAGCAATTCTCATTAAAGCAAGAAGAAAAAAACTAATTCGGTACTTGACATCCTATAGCATTGTATCTTTTATATTTAATTTTTCGATTCGAGAACAAGGACATACTTAAGGTAATTTTTTATTTTGATTGTCACGGTCACTATGCATGCATTGCTTTAATTATAATTGTCCTATTGTCATTATTAAAATGCAAATATTAAATCTGTTATTATTGTATAATGAATACGTGAATAAGTTTAGTGATTGCATTTTGTCTTGCTGTAATGAGAATTAAATTAGCGTTTTGATAATAATGATAATAGAATGGTCAAATAATGCAAATAATGTCACGGGACCAAAAAAAAATTATGGTCAACTTAAATTTTTTGTGGGATGTATCAAGCTATAAAATAAATTAAAAAATACTATAATTATTTTACATTTACTATAAAATTATATATTTATACATAATTATTATTATTATAAAATTATCCAAATAGCATTTTAATAGTAAAATAAATGGAATAATACTATATTATAGATTTACATACTTATATATACTGAATATATATATATATATATATATATATATATATATATATATATATATATATATATATTTGGTGGTAGCTTTTG
>NC_056720.1:7888746-7893746 GCF_018831695.1 Puntigrus tetrazona
TGACACTCATACGCCTGTTTAACCGTCTACCGTTACAAATAAAGGTGACTGAAAAACGGATTTGCAGATCTGCGAAGAACTCCATCTCCTTTAGTTCATTAGAACTGATCCGACACACCCAGAGGTTCTTGAAGCCTCTATTAATGATCCGGTGAAGCGCGTCGAGAGCCCTGAATGAGGCACGCATCGAAAATGTGAGTTTCTGGAGATCTCCAGAAACCTGAAACCCAGAAAATCAATTGTGTAATGCACCCGCAAGCGCTTTCCTCGTCTCCAAAAGATCGTGTGGTCCTCAGGAGCGCAAAAGGAGGCTCTTGATCAAAAGAGGGTGCAGAAACCGTCGCCGACCTTTATTTTTAAGAGGCTGAGTTTGAAAGGCACGGCAGCAAAACTTTAACAGACGGTTAAAAGACGTTTTCTTCAACTGCGACTTGTACAAATAAAGAAGTCGCTTGACTGGTCATTGATTTAGTCAGCCGGCCAGCATGTTACATGACAAGTTATATAATAAGAAACAAAGATGAATAAAGAGAGCTACAATAAGAGATAGATAGATAGATAGATAGATAGATAGATAGATAGATAGATAGATAGATACATAGATAGATAGATAGATAGACAGACAGACAGACAGATAGATAGATAGATAGATAGATAGATAGATAGATAAATAGATAGATATATAGACTTTCCAAAATACACAAAAGTTTTAATGTTAAACATTGATACAGTATTTGTTAACACTTTAAGAGTAACATATGCTTATACATGTGAATAAATCATAAATCTAGGTTAATAAGCGGAGTTTGGTATGTCTTACCTTGCTCAGCCCCGGTCACTGTGAGCGTTTTAACCAGCAGAATTAATCCCGACATGCTCAGAAATGTCAAAATAAAGTCGGACATCGTGGCTGGATGTAGTCCCGGGCAGATGCGTTATCCGCCAGCGCCGATGATGATGATGCCCAAGTTCAGTGTGAGCGAAGCCGGTCTCACGCCCCGCAGCGCTCCGCTCCGCAGCGCAGCTCCTCCCGCAGGTGTGTGTGTGTGTGTGTGTGTGTGTGTGTGCGCGAGCGCGCGGACGGAGCGGACTGCGTGCGCCTCGGTTTGAGGATAACGAGGTAGGATGGGAGGGAGAAAGAGAGAGAAAGAAGGGTGATAGGACGACGGGAGGGGAGAGAGAGAGGGAGAGAGAGAGAGAGAGAGAGAGAGAGAGAGAGAGAGACAGAGAGAGAGAGAGGAGGAGGAGGAGGAGGAGAGAGAGAGAGCCCTGTCACAACACCGAATAATACGAAATGACATTATGCGTGTGGTGAACACACTCACGTGAGTGTTAAGATGGAGAGACAAGACAGAGATAGATAGATAGATAGATAGATAGATAGATAGATAGATAGATAGATAGATAGATAGATAGATAGATAGATGGATAGAATAATGAAAGGATGATAATGGAAATTAAATAACAAATTAATGGATAAACAAACAACAAAGAGGGAGATAAGATGAAAGACAACTGATGGACTTTCAAAGAAAAAGAAGAGCAGCACCGAAAAAATTATGGAATGTATGAAAAAACAATGGATAGAGAAAGAAAGGATGGATGGATGGATGGACAGACAGATAGATAGATAGACAGACAGACAGAAAGAAGGATGAAAGGATGATAATAATGAAATAAATAAATGGATAAACAAACAAAAAAAGGGAGAAAAGATGAAAGAAAAATGATGGACTTTCAAAGAAAAGGAAGAGCAGCAGATGGATGGACAGATTGATGGATGGATTGACAAAAGATAGCTAGACAAAACGATGGATGGATGGATGGATGGATAGATAGATAGATAGATAGATAGATAGATCTCCAACATGTTGACTCATGACTAGAGATCCATCAGATCCAGACCATGCAGTGAACGTTCCTCCAGCGCTAGTACAAGCCTCTCTCTCTCTCTCTATCTCTATCTCTCTCTTTCTCTCTCTCTCTCTCTGTCTCTCTCTCTCTCTCTCTCTCAGGGTCTCTGGGGCCCATAAGTTTGGGTGTATCGATTTCAAATTCAAAGCGCAGAAAACAATTCTTGGGGGGGAAAAAAAATGCAAACTATAAAATAAAATACTAGATCATAAAGTCCAGCGCCAAGAAAACAAGGAACGCTGTTGATTTATTTCCACGCGAGGATCAGAGACTATAGAGAAACCAAAGCTAATGTGATTCGATGGAATCTAATTCTATCAATTGGATTCAGGAGCATGTTTCTGGCAGCTAGTTAATCTGCTGGCGGTTTTTTTTTTTTTGACGCCTTTATCCGGGTTTCACGGGATGGAACAAAAAGTACAGGCACTAAAGCTTTTCAAATGTTGGTTTCTTGCACCATTACGCTCATACAAAAGAAACAGAGGCCAAGTCCGCCGCCTTTAAAAGCAGATGAATTCATTAAGTCCGCTCAGACGCCATCAGACACGCGACCAAGCAATAAACTCAGCGTTTAATGCGGTTTTGCCATGTTTGTCGTCAAATCTAAGCAGGTGTCCTTGGCTCCGGGAGACGTGTGAAACATTCAGATCTCGCGTGTCTTGTTCTCGCGCGAAATCATCTGCAATTCATGAGGTTTCAATGCACTGAACTTTGGTTTTCAGTTTGACAACGGTTGGAGATTTTAACCAGCGGTCATGACTGTGCAAAACAAAATCCTGATTTTTGAAGGCGGGCCTGGCGACAGTTTGAGACTTCCCCCGTGATGGTAATTTTTGTATAGTCGGGGAGGCTTTGGATGACATTTTTGGTTCATTAAGACAACGTGTGAAGCTGCTAAACGTATGCAAACAGGTAAAAGAACTACTTCAACACTTACAAATGCGTCTGTTTTTGCCAAGACGTGAGAGAAGCTGCCAAATATGCTTATGAACGCATAAATATTGGCTTAAAATGTTTTTCAAGCTTCTGTCAGCTTCTGGCGTGCTTGTGCAGATGATAAGTGCAATGTAAAAAACATTTTTAATTTCAAATCAACGTTACAAAATTAAAACTGAACTCATTTATGTTAATACGCAGTCTTTGTCTTATTTTGAAACGCCCGAAAAGTTACTTCACCGAAAAAAACGAACAAAAAAAAAACCTTGTGCTTGTAATCTTTTATGTATTGAATGTAACTGTTGGCTCCGCCTCTCAAACGACTTCATCAAGGCCCCTTCTCTCCAACTCCAAATCAATTCTAAAGGTTTTGTTTTGTATTTTCCATTATTTTAGCTTCTAATTCAACAAGTGGTGGAGAGATGAGACCACATCCTTGGAAAAGAAATAAATAAGCTAATAAAACTAATCAGAAAAGATACAAAAACACATATAAAGGAATACATACTTTAGTTTTACATTTATTATTATATAGAAAAGCACTTATATATATATATATATATATATATATATATATATATATATATATATATATATATATATATTCACAGTGAAAAATATTAATATTAGATAATAATTACCTAATATAATTATATAATAATAATAATAATAATATAATTAATTTATTAACTGTAAACAATAAAAAATAATACTAGAAATGCGAAATAAAACTACTGCTGCTGCTAATTCATCTCAACTTAATAGTAAATAAAATAGTACAAAAATATAATAATATTAGCTAAAATCTAACAGCAGCAACATTGTGTATCGATAATAATCGTATGTTAATGAATATTAATGATATTCTTTATTAGATAAAATAAAAACTTAAAAACTTAAATAGTATAAAAATAAATTAATAAAGAAAAAATATTATCCAAAAGGTGAATAAAAATAAAAATCACAACACAGCTTCACGTATATTTTAAAATAAAAATATTAAAAAAATATTATATATACAAATATATAAAAATTAATAACATTTTATAGTTAATCTTTGACTATTTCTGTAGCACGCACTGCACCGTGTCCTCAAGCGCCAAGGCAGCCGTCAAAGCCATATATAAGTCATTTCCTCACTCTTTCAGCGCGTAGCAATAACGCGGCCCTCGGTTTTAAAGCGCAAGGAAGCCATACGGGTGCGAGTGAGCGGCCGCATCCTTCACGATCCTCGCGTCTCGATACAAGAGAGAAGAACAGAGCGTCTTTATTACCCAGTTATTATAAATAAAAACCCATACGAGCAGCCCGGGAGCGAGTGACAGACAGCGCGAGCGCCTCAAACGCATCCATCCGCCTTCGAGGGTGTTTTACCGCCATCTACAGAACGTCAGTCAAGCCACCCCGAGAGCTTATTCATTTAAAGCTCGAAAATAAAAAGCCGAAAGGTCTTTTGTGAGGCGCGACGATTTGTCTTTTCGCCGTTTCGGGTCTGAAATGCTTTGTTCCGGCCGGCTGTTGTCCTCGCGCGCTCTCTCTCTCGCGCGCTGTCTCTCTCGCGCTCTCTCTCTCTCTCGCGCTCTCTCTCGTGGCTTTCCCGCACTTTTTCTTGAGCTCAGCCAGACGCAGGCCCCTGGTTTCCCTACTTCCTAATTGGCCGGGGCTCTAGGATGGCCTGTGACTCCACGAGCCGCGGAATTTCAATCAAGCTGCACAAAAGAGGCCTGTGTTTGGAGCGAGTCGGGCTCCTCTCCGTCTGTCTCGCTCCTCCGCCGTCTTCCCCTCACGATGGACAGGTACCGAGGTCAGGGAGCCGTCTTCTTCCTCCGGCCTGCGGGGTAAAGCGTGGCCCCGATGCCGTTAATGATTGAACCGGGAGGAAGGTCTGTTAGCGGACGGGGGAAGGATCTGATCCCGCTTAGCGATAACTTGTTATTTACGGCCTTACCCGACGATCTGTGCTTTTTAAATAGAAATCCACGTCGAAAAAAAAGTTGTTATAGATGAAATACGGATGGCAAATCTGTTTGTATCTAATAACAATATATTAAAAGTTACAACAACGACGAGAATAACAATAAAGCTGTGATGTAATGATAATGTTGTTATTATCATCATCATCATCAGAATATAACGCATATATTCTAGAA
>NC_056720.1:7896246-8006246 GCF_018831695.1 Puntigrus tetrazona
CACTTCAACTTTTTTTTCTATATTTTCAAATCACTGCATCAAACCATACATCAATGCAATTATTCATTCAGCTTTCAAATATCAATTTCCAAAACATGACCCAACTGGTTTTGTGGTCAAGGGTCCGATATAACAAATAAAAATATTAGTTTATGGCTTCTAGGGAGACTTGTCCAGACTTGCCTTGCTTGTACTATTCTGTATGTAAATGAATTATTGCCAAGTGGGCGTGTCTTAATGATCCCCTATTCTGACGTCTAGACGAGTACAAGTTGAGTTAAAAAAAAATGACATGTCATTTCTTTTCTTTTTTTTCCTCTTTAATTTAGAAGTAACGTTAGCTTTTCAGACTCGCATTGTTAATAATAAAAAAGTAGGCATAAATGCATAAATTACGCAAAATCGGTTACGCTTTTTTTCCCCCTTCTACGTAAGCCACGTGGAAAAAATGCGTAAAATCAATCTTCTTTAAACGTTTTAAGAATACAGTAATAAAATAAACGTTAAAGCTTTTAACAAGACGTGGCTGTAAACAGCTCATGAATTATTCACGAGTGGGCGTGTCTCACGGAGGCCGCTTATTCCTCGCGCAAAAAAAGTGCACGTAAACTACGCCAGACAGGTCAGCGTGACCAAGTCGAATGTTCAAAAGAAACTTATTCTAGTTTTAGAAACAAACAAACAAAAAAAACTTCACTGGATCGATTTCTTTTCAAGGCGCATGCTGGAGGAGCACATGGCGGCGACGGAGAGAAGCTTAAGCCCGGCGGTGGAGTCGGTTGTGCCGGCATGCATGTTCGCACCTGACCCGGCCTGTGCGGAGGATTCGCCCGGCGCTGAGCTCAGCGACGCCGGCGACAACCAGAACGGGGAAGCCGAGGATCATTTAGACCTCACCGGCAAGGTGGCTCTCGGGCCCGACCGTTCGTTTGAACGCTTTTCCGTGCGCATGAGTTTATTAGATGAACGCGTGGCGTTGAAACGCATTTAGCAAGTTTTGAACTGAAAGCAAACGCGCCGCGGGAGTGACACGTTGGCCGCGCATGTGAACGCCAGCTGGCTGCGCAGCCGAACCGACCCCAAACTTGTGTGTGTGAACCGACCGAAACCGTGCAAGTCAATTTAAGGTCGCTTCGCTTTTAATGCATGCAAAACCGCAGTGAAGTTGCAACACCATAAAGCTTTTTTTGCTACAAATACTGATTTGAAGTGAGCCAGCTCACGTGTAAAAGCATTCATTAGATTAGATTTGATTTAGAATTATACAGTGTCAAACACAATGTTTTTTTTTTTGCTTCAAATTATTACATTTATTTTAAAGTATTTTTTTTTTAAAGATTTAATAGCTGTTTTATGTTTGTATTAATAAAAAAATCATTTTTAAAATTCTAAAACTGAATTATTGAAGTTTGAAAATAAGCTTACTTTAAAAAAATTGTTCAGAAAATTTAAGTTATAGCTTATGGTTTAAAGCAGTAAAATTAATTTAATTTTTAAATAATTGTAATAATTAAAAACTAACCAAACTACTTGTGTGTATATATATATATATATATATATATATATATATATATATATATATATATATATATATAAAATTTCATTCATTCCAACTGAATAATTTCATATAGATACAGAATATATGGAATGCATACAAATGTATTGGTATCTGAAATGAAGCTTAAACATGAAATAAAGTTAGTCTGACTGAAGCTCAGAAATTAATTTGATTTAAATATATTTTTGATTTAGTCATTTAACATCAAAAGTTTGAGAAGCATGCTTGTGCTATCACTAAAACTAAACTAAAATAATATAATATTTTATCATTCCGGTTTAATGACATTCATACACTTCTATGGGTTGCTTAAGTGTCCATATTTTTGGGGGGGGGGTCAATGTAAAGAGATATTACATGTCTGGAATGCATACCGAAATTTTGACATTTTAATATGCTCAAATACACGCTCAACAAGTGTCTCGTTCTTCTTCTGTATTTCCTGTTGCCAGTTTGCACTGGTCAGCCCTACGGGAGAGCAGTACGAGTGTTTACAGAAGCACCTGAGAGAACGAATAGAGGAAGGATGCGGGGAAACCATCTACGTGGTCGGAATGGGAACAGGTGAGACACGAAAAAGTATTTCAAATGTAAATAATATTTCAATATCGCAGTTTGTACTATATTAAATAAATGCAACCCTGGTGAGCATGAGTGAATTCTTTCTGAAAAAAAAAAAAAATATATATATATATATATAGATATATAGATCAAGTCATACTAAACTTTTTAATATTTAATATGCAATAGTAACCTTATTGCCTCTAGGGTCAAAGGTTTGTTTTGATCATATTTTGCCCAACAGCCATATTCATTCTTGTTTTCTGACCTTTTTTGCGATCATTTCAGAAATAGATTTTGACTTTCCCAAGCGTAAATGTCCTATTAAGAAGCGTTGATAAATCCTTGACGTGTCTGTCTCTCAGACGGTGGTGATTATGGTCTGGATGAGCAGGATATGGAAGCATCTGTCGCTACGGTGCAGTCGCTCTGTGAACAGGTTGATGCCGACCTGATTCTGCTGAGAGAGAGGACGGAGACAGCGGGACGTGTCCGAGATTATCTCATCCGACGACGAGTGGGAGAGGCAGACTTCCTGGAAGTCAGGTTAGAAGATTTTTCACAAAGAAGTGATGTAAAAATGATACATTTCGCTCAGAATCATTTCTCTTTTTTTCAGAGTGGCGGTCGTAGGCAATGTAGACGCTGGTAAAAGCACTCTTTTGGGTGTCCTAACCCACGGCGAACTCGACAACGGTCGCGGGTTCGCCCGCCAGAAGCTGTTCCGCCACAAGCATGAGATGGAGAGCGGCCGGACGAGCAGCGTTGGCAATGACATCCTCGGTTTCGACCAGGAGGGCCAGGTGGTCAACAAACCAGACAGCCACGGGGGCAGCCTGGACTGGACCAAAATCTGCGAGAGGTCGTCGAAGGTCATCACTTTCATCGACCTGGCGGGCCACGAGAAGTACCTGAAGACCACCGTATTTGGCATGACCGGCCACCTGCCGGATTTCTGCATGCTAATGGTGAGCGGGATGAAGCGTGCCACAGGCGCACGTGCTAAGAGGTCTCAAGTTTTACGAATTCTGGCTTTACTTTGTCTCGAAGGTGGGGAGTAATGCAGGAATCGTTGGCATGACGAAAGAGCACCTCGGTCTCGCTCTGGCCCTCAATGTTCCTGTTTTTGTAGTTGTAACGAAGATAGACATGTGTCCTGCTAACATTTTACAAGGTAAAGTGACTTTTTTTTTCCACATTCTATACTATAACCAATATGATAGCATAAATCGCTTTTTTTTTTAAGATTAATTTTTGTAATTTTAATGTGCAATATTCTTTATTACGATTCTCATTCTTTACTTCCTGGTATATCGTGCAAATGTTATTAGGTTTTTAGAATTCAAAAGTTATAAGATTAAAGTTAAAATAATTTCCTAGGTCAATCAAGCCGTTCGAGTCTACAGTGTGAGTTTTTTTAATAGACTTTTATTGTTGTTTTGCTTTGCAGAGACATTGAAGTTATTACAAAGGTTATTAAAGTCTCCAGGATGCAGAAAGATTCCAGTTTTGGTGCAAAACAAGGATGACGTCATTGTTACTGCCTCAAACTTTAGCTCAGAAAGGTGATTTTACTTAATTGTTGCCAGTAGAGTAATAAAAGGGGAAAAAACCCAGAAACTTAAGGCCGTTGAGTCCGAAACATTCGTTTGAAATATTCACACATTGGACTTCGCACGGTGTCAAAAAAAAACAAATACGAAAATTTTGGACTCGAACCTTACATTTATGGTAATTTTTTGGCATAGAAAGCCAATATACAAAATATATATGCACAGTACACAGGTTTTTATAATTGAACTTTTTTTTGGATCGCAGTCGTTTGACGGATGTAGAAAAAAACGTTGGAAATCAAGATGGTTTTTTTTTGCCCGAAGAATCGCTGTAAACGTAAACCTCAAACAAGGTATTAATGTCCTCTGTACTAAAGAGAGCGAATTAAACCCAAGCGTTATTTTTGTGCGTAGGATGTGTCCGATTTTCCAGATCTCGAACGTGACGGGTGAAAACATGGACTTGTTGAAAATGTTCCTGAACTTGCTGTCTCCCAGAACGACGTTCAAGGACGACGAACCAGCAGAGTTTCAAATTGACGACACCTATTCAGTGCCGGTACGACACGGGTCGTCTTCGTACCCCCGTTGGCCTCTTCTTCAATCGTTTGAACCTCTTGTATGTTCCTCAGGGCGTAGGTACCGTAGTATCAGGGACTACTTTACGTGGATTAATACGGCTGAATGACACGCTGCTCCTCGGTCCGGATCCTTTGGGCGTCTTCATCCCCATCACCGTCAAATCCATTCACCGCAAGCGCATGCCGGTTAAAGAAGTGCGAGGCGGGCAGACGGCCTCGTTCGCTCTAAAGAAGATCAAGCGTTCATCGATCAGGAAGGGGATGGTGATGGTCTCGCCTCGCCTCAACCCACAGGCATGCTGGGAGTTTGAGGCAGAGATTCTCGTACTGCACCATCCGACGACAATAGCACCAAGATACCAAGCTATGGGTGAGTAGGCAAGACATTTTTTTTTTAATATTTGAGGTTTTGTCAATCATGATATTAAATACTTAACATTTTTTTAATATAGTCTGTTAAAAATGTAAAAAACAGATTGGTGTAAATTTTTTTTTGAAATAAATTTAAACTTTACATTTTAACGTAATTTAACTATTTTGTTAGTATATTTTTGTGTAATATAGAATATATAAATAAAATAAAAAAAATGTTTATTTAACGTTTTATTTATAAATTCAGATTTCACATTATATATACTTACGCAGAACTAGAAACAAGTCTAAATAAGATAAGCTATATGCTTATTAGCAAATTTATGCTAAACCATTTTACTACAACATTTTTGACCAAATCTGAAATATTAATTAATGCATTTATTTACAATTTAATACAAAAACCATTTATGATATAGACATTTTGTCTGGTAAAGAAAATATCAAGATTTTGACAGATACTTATTTTAAGTTTAAAACTTTTTACTGCATGTTATAACCGATATGATAATTATAAATAAAAATAGGTAATAAAAAAAAATGTAATTAAATGTTTGTAATGAGAAAAAGATGCATTCAACATTGCAGGAGATACACAATTTGAAGAGATTTTGTTTCGCTTTTATTTTAATACAATTGTCGCTAACTAATATTGTAGCATAATTCTTAAAGGAACACTCCACTTCATTTTCCAACTTAATAGAGTTAATAGAGTTTTACTGTTTTTAAATCCATTCAGCCGATCTAGCACTTTTAGCATAGCTTAGCATAGATCATAGAATCCAATTAGACCAGAGACCAAAACTTTTCTGTAGTTTATTACTTCCTTGATTATTACGCCGAAATGAGAGAATAGTTCCTAGTCGTGACGTTTTTGGCTACGTAATATATGCATGTGTACCGTGTGCATTTGTTATGTATATATCACAGACACGCGTGCTTTTATATATTAAACAACATTTACGTTTACATATGAAGTATATTTATATACAATATAAATGAGATCATATCACACACACATGCACTGTGTAAATGAAAACCTATTTTAAATGCGATTAATTGTTTGACTGCACTAATTTAAACAGATGTTGTATCTGTTTGTCACTTAATCGCGAGCTTCTCTGTACAATAGTTCACTGTGGCAGCATCCGACAGACGGCCACCATCATTGGCATGAACAAAGACTGCTTACGGACGGGGGACAAAGCCACCGTACACTTCCGCTTCATCAAGACCCCCGAGTACCTTCACACGGACCAGAGGCTCGTCTTCAGAGAGGGCAGGACCAAGGCCGTGGGTACCATCATTAAGGTCAGAGGTCACACAAATGGTTTCCAACTGGAAATGGTCATTGGAAACGGTTTTACTTTAGAGATGTCGATCGTTACCTTTCAGCGTGAGCCATAAAAACTGGTGATGCATTTCCTTTTGAACCCTTGTCTGTTGTCTTGGTTTGTGCGACAGCTGCTTCAAAGCAAGCCTCAGGCCAAGATGCAGTCCATCAAGAAAACCTCATCACAGGTGGAAGGCTCTTCATCAGCCTGCGAGGAAAGCACACAGATGGGAGGAAGCCCTCAAACGGGACAACTGGTGAGAGCCAGCAATAAAGCCATACGTAACGGATGAAGTAATTGTACAGACTGATCGTATATTGTAAAAAAACGTCTATACTATAATAATAGTAATAAAAACACTCAAATTTATAGTAAATATGAAATTTATGAAGTCTATATATATATATATATATATATATATATATATATATATATATATATATATATATATATATATATATATATTTTTTTTTAAACTGGAAAGAATAATAATTGTCTAACCCCAGGTTTCTTGTATCATTAGAAAATATTTCTATTTTAAAGAAATGCTCTTTTTTAAACTTAACTTTTATTATTTTATATAATATTATTTTTTTCCTGTATTTTAAATCAAATAAATGCACCCTGAGCATAAGAATTTACTTCAAAAACATATAAACATTTGTTCGGATATATGTATGTATGTATAAGTTAATAATCATATAATCTGTAATGTTAGCATTATGCTTGGAATTTAATCCTTTTTTTTCTCACTTATTTCCTATTATATAGTTGTTTTCTGCTTCACTTTTTCCTTCGGCTTCATGTAATATTCATTTCCGAACGTTCACGGACACTTACAGCCCTTGAAATTTCTCGACCCTTTTCATCCCCAGTCCACCAAAAACAGGCTTTTCTCCTCTATTTGTCCGTGGCTCAGCGCAGCAGACAGCAGGGGGCGAAGAGACACTTTGTACCGATCGAAACAAAGAGAATAAAGTTAAAAAAAAAAGCACAAGAAAGCTGTGTAAAGTGAAGGTAAAACGGTTTAAAGCACATTAAGGTCAAACTCTTTAAGCTTCTTAAAATTTTAATTTGCTGTAGTGTAAATCGCAGAGGTATTAAGAGCATTACTTTCATGATTATAAAAGACATTAGAGTCTTAATGTAATGAATTAGGCTGATTTATTTCCTGAACAGCATCTGAATGAGACAAATCACCTCTGAAAAGCACACGACTCTTTCATTTAGACTTAACAGTTAATTGATTTTTCCATTAATGGTCACTGCAGACCAAATTCTGGGTTTTGTTTCTTTCTAAGTAGTGTTCAAATAGTAAAGCTGTCCTTATTAACCATTATTGAGATGTTAAATGACGAACAGAATCTGTTTACATTTACTCAGTCAGTTGTTTTAAATTTGAAATAGTTTTTTTTATGATATTATGTATTATTGTGTTAATTGTCTGTCATTTTTTTTACCTAATCAGAGTAACCCAATTCCCAAAACCCAGTTTGCATGCACAGTAAAAAAAACAAACATAACCATTTTTAAGAATTGTTAAAAACTGAATTATGTTTTTGCAGATAAATTATTCATACATTTAAATATAAATATTATATATAAATGTGATGCAAATAAACTCTTCATATATAGATATACCAAACTCTCCCCAAAAATGATGAACATGAATTAAATCCACAAAAAAATAAAAGCAAATAAATAAATAATAAAATTTTATATATATATATATATATATATATATATATATATATATATATATATATATATATATATATATATACACTTACTGTTCTTCAAAAGTAATAATAACATTTTATAATATTAAATATGTTCAGTTCATTGTTTCAGTTTTATTATTACAATTTGCTTATGCAAGTATTTAATTGCCAATAATAAAAAAAAAACCAAGAAATTTATTAAAATGTAAGTACGTAACTTTTATTCATTTTGCGTAATAGAAAATGACAAAAAAAAGTAATTTATTTTTATAACCTTTCAAACTGCCCTCATTTACTGTTTGTTACAAAAGCACAACTTTGTTGAGGGAACATCTTTTCTGTATTGTATTTTTGTGCAATTTGTATTTGTTTGCGAGTTTTCATTTTCATTTCTTTAATCGCAATTCGAATGCACTTACAATTAGTAATGACAAAAGACTTATTTAGGTTCAAATGACAAGACAAAAGTTAATCTTTACTTTATGCGCAATTAAATGACACGATTTTAAGAAACACTAACTAACGTCGTTCGAATTATCATCGTGACTGCTGTCTTTTTTTAAAAAGACATTAAAATAAAACGTTTTTTTATCATCTCTTTCAGTTGAAGTCCGGCGGAAGCGGTCGACGGCGCGGAGGTCAACGGCACAAAGGCAAATCAGCTCTGAGCAGCTCGGGAACAACTACTTCAGCGGCCGCAGCGGCCGGCAACTGAGCTTCACCCAGCCGCCTTTAACGTTTTAAGTGAACACCAGAGGGCAGTAAAGCCTTTCTTCTCTGTCACTCTGCCCTTTTTTTTTTTCTCCCTCCTCTCGCTAAACCGGACTGAACTATTTCTGCCTAATTAGAAACGTTCATCTCCACTGACACAATCGTGCCAAAACCCTGACTGACAAGCAGCTGTTGTGTTTTTCGTCCACCCGCTCTGTTATTTTTTTTTTTTCCCTCTCTCTCACCCTTATCAAACCCTTTTACTTAATATTCTGGAGTCTCAACATCCTGTAATAAACACCCCAAAATCCTGGATTTTGTAGCCGGAATGTTTCCCCGAGGACCCAATTAAGCAGCCTTCGACTGAATCCCTGTTTGTGTTCAGCGATTTTGCTATTTTTCATGTCATTTTCCTCCTTCAATTGAATTTGGCAAATGCTAACGCAGATGAAAGGGAGAAATCTGTTCTGCTTGTCAATCTCTCATGCCCCCTCATCCTCTTCTGATTTTAATGAGCGTCGTAGCTGCCGAGACGCACCGAATCACGGCAGATAAAACCGCTCCCCGCTGGAGCGTCACAAATTAGGTGGCTTTCTGCTCTCGCGCGTTGCTTTTTCATTTCGTGACCTGGCATTACTTACAAAAGGTCTCACCTTTTCACTTTTTATTTATTTATTTTTTTTTGGCTTGGAACAGAAAGCTAACCGAGTTGACGTGGCATTTAGTTTTTACCTTATTTTCTGTCTATTCTTATTTATTCTAGACTCTTTTCATTGAATTGCCTTGAATGCATTCGCACTGAAATACTAATTCTCCCCCCAAAAAAATAATTCAGTCGTCATTTATTCACCGTCTTAATGCCCTAAACTAATAGGACCCTTTTTTTTGTGGAGGAGTTGCTCTTTTCTGTGAAATTACAGTAAATAGAGACTTTTATTATTGTTTTGTTGCACAAAAGTGGTTTATAAATCTGGTAGCTAAAAAAAAAGAAACGAATAAAGGTAATCGCGACTTTTTATTTCGCGATTGGAATTGCGAGGGGAAGAAAACAGTTGTCAGAATTGCGAGATATAAACTGAATTTTATAGGGGAAAAATTAATTGTGAAGAAGAAAAAAAAAGATTTGTGAGATATACTGTAAACTCTGAATCGCGATACATAAAGAATAAACAATTCTTTTTTTCTCTGAATTTTGAGTTTGCATAATCACAATTCTTGTTTTTTTTGTTCCAACATAAAAAAATAATAATAAAAAAAATCACAATTTGTTTTAAGTCTGCATTTTTGCTATTCTGAGTTTATATTAGAGTTGCGAGGGAAAAAAAAAAAAACCTAAATTGTCAGATTCACAAGATATAAATTCAGAAATTTGAGGAAAAAATTGCAATATATAAACTTTAGTTTAGAAATATATATTTTTTTTAACCATAAATCTAACAATTCAGATTTTTTTTTTCACAATTTGATAAACAATTCTGGGTTTAAAAACTCTTGAACGTCAGATATAAACTCCAACTTCCACATACATGTATAATACTGCTAGTGTTATATTTGAAGTTATCTCAAGTAACTTCATTTAGGAAACAAATTAGTTTTTTTTCCAACTTTTCAGGAGGTCTTGTTATTTAAGAATGATTTGTATTGATATTATAAGTTCATGTCTTATGAACTTTTTAAGGAGATCTTGAATGGATGTCAACATTTCTATAAAACTTTGGTTTGTTTCTCACCAAATGACTTCAAAAGACTAGAGATGTATCTGTTAATGTCATATGGACCACGTTTACGGAGCTTTTGAAGCTTGAAAGATTCATTTCCCAGTGAAATTGTGAAAAGAGCAACTGTTACGCAACAGAAGTAACGTCATGGTGGTTTAGAAAGATTCTTTTTTTTGGGGGGAGAACTATTCGATTAAATATGAACCTAAATTGGAGTTATTCACCACTGAGTATATCTGTGTGATGCCTGCTTGGGATTACATTCGATAGGATATTTATACGATATGTAAAAAGGTGTAGGTCTTGAAGCTCCCTGTTAAAATGGAAGAAAGTACAACAATTATCCATTTAGTGGATAATTTGAAGTCCATTATATATTGTAACACCAGTCCAGACCAACAGAGTTCAACATAAGAAAAACAAATGTTGTCTATCAAGATTTGGTTTCATAATTGCAATTTTAAAACAAAAGAAAGACTCAGTGCCCACACAGTAGCTTTCATTTACATAGTTTTCATGATCCCAATGCTCTGCATCCACACAAGGCATCATTCAAGGCAGTTCTGGTTCTTGGATTTGATCTTCTGTTCTTGTCTTTTGAATCAATAAAGGTGAACCACAAGGTCTGTACTACCAGGGAGATCTTTAGACATTGATTTTAGTTTTATCTGAGGCAGCCAAGTAGATTTGAACCTTTTTATTTTTATTTTTTGTACATCACAAGTGATCACTAAGTTCAATCAGAGCCTCTTAAGAAGACCACGTGCGAGCCCTTGAGTTATGCAAAATACATTTTTAATACTTTTTTTTTTTTTTTTTTTTATCTTCAGGAACCTGAAGGATAATAATATTATTTGTATTATTGTTTTACTTATTTATATTTTTCCCTCCCCTAGGGCTGGTGAGTAATTCGATTTTTAGGCAAAATACAACACATTTAGTTTTAGAGTGCGTTCAGTGCATTGGTTATGTTTTCTTCTTTTGGAAATTTTTAGTGCACGATTTAGTTTCTTGCATTAACATGTATGCACATTATGTGCAAATGGGAAAAAAAAAAGTGAATTTCTGTTGTAAATCCTTTTAAATAAAATAAAAAGTACCTCTTAATGCAGTTATCGCAGTCGCTTTCACGTAATTTGACAAAACAAATGTAAACATTTTACTTTATGTGCCTTTAATATGTACTGCTCTGGCTCTGGCTCGTCTAATGTGAAACAACTCTTCCTCTTAGGAACTATAGAACTGAATTATTTGTAAACATTTGGTTTATTCCCCCTCAGACACTCATTTCTAATTTGTTATTTGCTCTTCATTCCAACATGTCGAACAAATACGCCATAAAAAAATAAAATTACTTACTGTCCCCGGCCCCACTGCTGTGTAAAAAGATATGAAACACTCTCAGCCAACAAAACCGAGGCGTTTAGGTAATTTCGTTAAAACTCATTGAAGTGGCGGCATTAAAACGCCAACCAAACATCAGGCCACATGGTCAAACAGAGTCCCGCGGAGCCCCTATCACCTAATTTCCAGCCCTTTATGTCCCTGCTCCCCTGGAGGGGACGGATGCGAGTCTTGTCTTTGAGATCCCAATAAATGTGTTATTCAGAAAAACAATTCCAGTCCACGGCATGCGTCGGCTCGGCACATTCAATTGGTTTTTAATGCCCCAGTATGCGGACTTGATTTAAATTTTGATCTGTGTCTTACGGAAATCTTTATAAGACTACCGTCAAAAGTTAAATGATAAAATTGAGCGAAAAGCACAATTTTTAAACATAACCTATTTAAAGAGAAATGTCTACAATTGCGTGAAGTATCGCAAAAGACAGTCGAATCGACAAACGAAACAAATACCGTAAATATAAAATTATTGGTGTAAAGACGTTGATTGTGTATACAATGTAATCGTATTTTAAGTTTATTGCAATATATGCAACTACGTATTTACAAATATTTAAGTAGTTTGAGAGCCTGATTCATGAGGCGAAGAGTTTTTGGTAACCCTTTAGAATAGGTAGCACTCGATTACTATTAACTACGACTTTTCTGCTTAGTAGTAGTTAGTAATGTAACTTGTTAAGTTTAGGTTTTAGTTAGGATTAGGGATGTAGAATAAGGTGTATCCGTAAAATAAAAGTGTTACCAAGTTTTTTGATGCGGTTCTCTAAGTGGTGGAAATGTCTCTGGTAACCGCAATTACACACAATTATTTAAAGTCTAATAGGGCTATTATGCAGTTTTATTATTTTTAATTTTGCATGTGATCGTCATGCGTTTTTCGTCAATAAAGCCATTTCTGAGATTAGTAATACATTTCCATCACCTGCTTTCAAATGGAGCAGCATTTATGTATATATATAAATAAGTTATTACTAGCTTCCTAAAAAGGCCTTATGTTAACAATTTCCAAAAAGGAAACTGCCGAAATTTCCAATGGCATGTGAATGTAGCATTAATACACAGAGCCGTAGTTCGCCGACAAGCTACCCAATATGTTCATTATCGCAGAAGAATCATCTTCTAACAATTAGCAATCCCACCTTATATTAAAGGAATATTTTTTTTTTGTTCTGCCAAACATAGATATTTTGAAAAAAGTCTGTAACCAGGCTGTTTTGGTCACCATTCACTTCCATATTAGGAAGGAAAAAAAAAATATGTCAATGATGTCAATAGTGACCCAAAACAGCCTGGTTACAACCTTTTTTTTTTTTTTTTCCAAAATGTCTTCCTTTTGTATTCGGGAGAACAAAGAAATTTGGAGCTACTACTCTAGGGTGAGCAAATGATAACAGAATTTTTGCTTTTGGGTGAACCATTCCTTTAAGTGGCCTTAAGTATGACTTTTTAAGCATTTTAAAATAATTACAATACACTTATTGTGCGCCTGCATGTTTTTACATCATACAATAAGTACATTGTATTTTTTTTTTTATCTGTATACAGGTAATTAAAGCCACCCGGTATAAAGTGGGACCCAATTAGTTTACCTATTTCTTTGTTGAACCTGATTCCGACTTACCGACTTGTTTAAATACAAACTTCACAGAAATGTCATATCATCTGCCTTTTTTCCCTACTCTGGGTAGTTTTTTTCATGAGTAACGAGGATGAGGGGAAGGCAGTGTCAACGTTAGCATCTGGCTCTAATAAACCTCGCCGAATTCGAGTCGTGCAACTTCATCACCTTTCTGTGCACAAAATATCGGCCTTTCGTTTTCAAGGTCATGTGCAGAAACTGGAACATTTTGCAAATTCGCTGTCCTCAGAAGTATTGATTATATTTCAGGATCAAAGGCCGCTCAGCGTTTATTAATTAGAGCTCTGCCCCTCATTTGAAGCATGACTGGTTAATCCTCTGTGCATTATTTTGTCTATTGGCAGTACATAACCACAGGCTAATTAACAGAAACCATGTTTGGACAAAGCAAAGGGGATTGAAGCTTCCTCATTCAAAACAATGTCATTTTTTGACTTTGTTTAGTCTGGCTTTCCAAGATGAAAGGCTTCATATTTTGGGGGTTTTCTTTGTATTTGCTTTGTTCAATCAAGCCTAGTATGTAACCAATTTTAAAACATACTTTGATAGCTGTCAGGCACCCCTACGTCAACTACTGTTTATTTGGCTGGTTATAAATACTTCAACAAGATGCTGTTATCCTTCCATGACTACAACTACAAAAAAAAAATCATTCGGTTATCCTGATTAAAAAAAAAAAAAAAATCACTTTTGTCAACTCAAAAGTTACACAAAACTAGTTCCGTGTGCTTTTTCAGTATCGTTAAAAGTATAAGTCTGTAAAGTTTATAGATACAGTGAAGTTGCACAAAAAAAAAGCATCACTGATTTCTATTGGGATGGTTTGTTGCGAGAAGAAAACATATATATGCACATAAATGCATACACGAACCAAAAAATCGAAAAATGCGCTTTCATGAGTGGCAGCTATAGACTGACTAGCTGTAATGCATTAAAATCTTATTTTAATTTTGAAAATGAGAACGTAAAAAAAATTTACGTATTCAATTATTTCTGCCTTTTTATATGAAATGTAAATCGCATATTCCCAGTATATAGCACAACCAAAAAATAAATAAATAATTAAATAAAATGCGCTGGGAAAATAAGTTCAAACCACTAATTTTGGTCAAACATGATTGGCAGTTATTACTGCACTATCACCGTTTTAGATTGACTTACTTGCTTATTTTAGCTTGAAGTTGAATTTTTCCCCCACTTGAGTCGCTTTCTTCTCTTGCAGTTGATAACAGACATCCTAAATTATAATTAGGCCTATTAGTTCTCCTTTTATTGCACAGAAGACAGCCTGAAGAAAAATTTGCACAGCTTACCTCATTCTCCCCAGTGTGCCACTCAAGTCTCTTGCGTACGTCCACAAGGCCTCTTATTATACCAGCAATCCACTGCAGTCACAGTCGTAAGCCATTTATAAATAAATGATCAGCTCTCTGGTGCTCATTGAGTCATTGTCTGTATCTCTGACTCACTCGCTGTCTATCCTTCCATCTCGTCACAGATTTCTGGAAGCGATTTTCAGGGAGAGCAAATTTTGCTGTTGTTCGGACTGAGAAGCATGTAGAAATAAAAACGTAATCCCGCCGACAGAAGATGCAGCGATAAGCTGCGTTTCGAAGATGAATGTGAACGATTTGAAAGGGCAAAATTCAAAAATACTCCAGCAAGGGATTGGCGCTTCATCCAGTCAGACGTTAATCTCTAAGTAAATAGTGGCACTTTCATTCCCGGAGGAGAAAGTAGTTCGATTTTACTCTTTACATTGAATTTCTGTGTCGCTATTTTAGCTCATCAGAAATCAGTTTTCTCAGCATTAGTCGGTCAGTGGCAGATGTTTGGAAATGACGCAGCTCAAGTCTCTGTGGTGGGAGATAAGCATTTTGCCTTTGATGAAAAGCTAAGCCTTTAGCTCTCAGTTCTCGGCTTCCGTTGCCGACGTGGCTTGGCATGGAGGGGGCACTCGGGATTGCCATCGTCTGGAGGGTGGCATGGCCCTCTGTTGATTGACACTGTTTCAGTGGGCCCTTTGCTGGTGGCTCGGATCTGCCTTGTCCAGAATGGTCCACATGCCCAATGCCCTCGTGCATCTTGGGTTCCAAACATCCACTGAAAAGCAGCAGAAGCTTTTAAATGGGCATAACTGTAATTTAAATTACACTCATGTACACAGTGTACTCCAAAATGATCTATGGTACAAAATTACTAATTAATCTCGTTAATGCATTAGTGGTGGAACTCCTTTTTGCAATTACTTTATGGCAGTTGATGATTGACTGTTTATAAGTAAGCCAATCAATTGTTTACTTGGATGGTTTATTCAACACAATGTTGTTATCATTAATTATAACGAAATATCACAAATCGAATATATACAAATAAACTTTCTTTTAAAGTATTACAATAAATTAGACCAAAATTAATTAATGTACATAAATTTAAATAGCACATTTGTGAAGACCAAAATATGTGACGCCTCAACAATTTAACTAAAAAGAGTTTAAAATAATTAACGCATAAGATATCATAATAATCAACAGTTTAAGGGTTAGGGTTAGGGTTAACCCTAACCCTAACCCATGTAAATGGGTGAATATATATTTTATGCAACTGATTCGATAAACACATTGTTATTGTTAACTTAACCTAAACAATTAATAAACATTTTTTGATTATTGAAGTAAAACTTAAATCAAATTAAGAAAATAAAGACTTTATTCGTAAATGACCGAATTATTTCACTTTATTTCTCATTTTAATAGAATGCAATGGAATCCAACTGTGACCTACTCTGACGAAAGTCAGATTCTGAACAATACTGTGATTTGTGAGAGTCGTATTAACTTATTACATTGGTCTGGAATACTGAATTCTGATTGGTCAATGGCGGCATTTCCTGTAGCCCTCAGATTTCCAAATACTCTAATACGTTATCTAGATGAAAACATCATATTGCGATTTATAACTTTGGTTAATGGAGACGCAATGTTGCTGTAAATTACAGATTGCTGTACTGGTTCATCAAAACATGACACAGATGTTTGCCGACTGCGTTTTTGCTGTTAGAAAACGTCTGTCATGTAGACTGACACTAAGTGCAGTAAGAAGAGCTACAGCAGTAATTTATGAACCAAGTCTGGTTTTTTATTCTCTTTTTGTTTATTCACCTGCTTGCCATCTTGTGCACCCTTGCCCTTTTATTCACATTTTTTCTCAAGTGTGAAAACAGCATTAGCACTGCCAAAATGAAACAGAAGGTGAAGGGTGCATTCTTTCTTATGCGTCCTTTTGTTGATGTTATGCTTTTCAAGACCATTATTAATGCATCCAAAGTCTGTATTATCACTACACTTTGTAAGATAGTACATAAAGCCATTGTGGCATTTGTTCTGTTCAGTTATAGCCAAAAAAAAAGCCTTTTTAACGTGATTAAACTGTGTATATATATATATATATATATATATATATATATATATATATATATATATAAACACACACACACACACACACATATACATACATATACATACATATACGTATATTGTATACCCTGATTATCCAGTCTGTTGCTAGAGCTCACTTGTTACTCTCTATTCGTTCTCAAAATAGACCCTGCAGAGGCACTTAAACCAAGTGTGGACAAAAATTTGACCTAGTAGTGAACTCTGAATGAACTGGCTTTGATAAAAGGGGTAAAAAAGTCATGGCAGCATCAACAAACCTCGGTGAACCCAATCAAGTATTGCAAAATATGAAATTTGTTATGTCTGATTCCTTTTAGCTTACGTTATTTACATTGGTAGACTTAATTTGTTATGGTGGCATAATGCTTTCAAAACACTTTTAGAGTTGCTTTGATGCATAAACAAATCTTTGATCTCATTAAGTCAATTTCATTTTTGGGATCTTCTGCCTCTTCACTAGGAAATATTTACCCCAAATCGCCTCATATCAGTAGAAAATTACATTCCTGAGGTGACCGGTCAAGAGGGAAAACAGGTTTATGGTGAAAATTGGAAGGAGCTTGATGAAACCCTTTTCCAAGCCCACCATGGGTTACTGATTTTAGCTGGGGTTTATAAATCAAAAGGTGTAGCAATGGGGATCCTATTGAATGCTAACACTGTCAGAGCCGCATTTCCCGCTACAACGTCCCTGGAGACATTCCCTTTGATGACAGAGAAAGTAGGCCTACTTGACGTGAACGTGATAAATTCGCTGCGGTCGGGGATGTGTGGGAAAAAAAGATGTTAAAATATGGCCTCTCATTTACAGTGTGGCTCCCCGTGTGACTGTGGATTAATGCTTCTCTGTGAACGTCGTTTATTCAGCCTGTATATGTCAAATGCAACAGCAAATTTTACACTAGCAAAAACAGATATTCCCAGATGTGGAAAGCAACATCTTTTGTCCTTTTCCAGACACTGTTTGCAAGAAACGCTACACTTAACCCTTGTTTAACCTGTTGTTATTTTAAACTACGTTAAGCGATGTTTTATGGTAATAATTTTGAGGTAAAGTTAGGCCATTGTGGAGCAGTAGTGTGCAAAATAATTCCATTTGCTACATTGCGACAGTTGCCGTGTAAAAAATATGGTGCTTAAGGTTTTTGGAAAACAACTCTTTGAAAACTATTAAATATTGTTTTTGAACTGTTACAATAAGCTGAATTTCAACATCTGGGGGGAAAAAACTATTTAAAATGACTAGTTTATATTAAATGTTTACATTTATTGGCTTTGTAGTAAGTCGGGAACATTTCTAAAGATGCAGAGTTATTTAAACAGATCACCAAATTTTGTATTAAATGTGCAATATGAAGGAATTTGAAGATCATTCAACTAAGGTTACATCTGAAAAAGCCAATCTATACAGTGCTAATAAACGGTTGTCTTACCAACATAAGATACCAACATCACCAAGCCTTTTCACTGGATAAGCAGAGAAGCCACAATGAATGGCCAATTTGTGGCTTTGTGAGGACTTTAATCTGTGTCAAGCAGTATTCAGTCAGAATGACGAAAAATGCTTAATTGGTTTTTATTCAAGAAGCCTTTGTTAGACTGGCTAATCTCAAGCAACTATCTGAAGATGTTTATGAGTGAAAATGGCTTGGAATTCATTATGCACATAGATGGTTTTTAAATAAAGATTTCTTTGTATATCAGCCCGTGTCTGCTAGTTATTATTTTTCACACGCACAGAGATTCTCTCTCAGTTTCGGTGGCCATTACATTCTCTCAGAATCAAATATAAGCCTCAGATCTGATCTAAGGCACAAGTCACTAGGGAACTAATCTGGGCTGTGTGATTACCAGACGGAGAAAGCAAGAGAGAAGCCAATGTAGCCATACTGAGAACATGAAGAAAAATACCCAGAATACTCTAGATAGTCAGAGGAGAGAGACAAACATGGAGAGAGATAAGACTGGAGAACATCAGACAAAAACAAGGTTAGAAGACAGATGCTGGAAGAGAAAAAACAAGACAGGAGTTAAAAGGTTGAATTATAATTGGTACCAGCAGTTCTTAAAGGGACAGTTCAACCAAAAAACTCTCCTATTGTTTACTCACCTTCATACCCTTCCAAAGCTGTATGGTCATTAGCCAAGTCCTGTTGTGATTCTTAGCTCTGATCCATCTAGTCACGATCCATGAATGTCCAAACTGGTTGATAAATTGAGCTGATGGAGTCGAGGTCAACCTGGTAAGCCACCTCGGTCAACTGGATTACAGCTGGTAGACCTTGCAGGGGACTGGTTGAGCTGGTAAACAGTGTTCCAAAGTTAGTTGACCATCTTGGTCAACTTGGTATGACCTGGTTATTGGAAAGCATTATCGGAAAACATCTTCAAAATAAAGTTCAAAATAAGTGTAAGAAAAACATGCACATTGTAATATATAGTGTATTATAATATAATATACTTCTGATTGCTGGCCCATCAAGACTAAAATCGAAACCCGAATGGTGCTACAAAGACTTCACATTCCTGCTGATGCACACAAAAAGTTTAGTATCTTTCCCACCAGCATATAAAGGTTCTGATAAGTGAAATGATAATGCCAATGAAAAGAAACACCTCAGCAAAAGATGGCTAATACTTAAGCCCAAGGACAAAAGTAGAGAGATAGAGAGCGAGCTTACTTTGGATAAAAAACTTTATAATACCAGGCACAAGGGAATAACATCGAGATCTGATGTATTAATTATTCTATTTTGGGAGGAAATTTTAGAGCGGGAAAAATTTTACAGAACAGATAAAGGAATTATTCAGATTACATATATTTGTTCGCCCCTATCTCTTTCTGACATTCTTTTGGGGTCATATGTTAACTCTTAATCCTTCTCTATTTCAGGTAAGCTACTTTATTCACATAATAACCTTTGATAAAATGATCTCAAATTATATTATGACGACAGACTCAGTTGGTTTCTCTCAACAAGCCTTTAAAGTACAACTGATGGTACTTTTGAACAGCAGTTTTTGGGATTCTCATCAGGGGCGAATGACTGGACATTTTCCCATCCACATGGTTGCACAGGTCTCGCTACTTAAGGAAATCAAATCAGCTTCCAGCTTTCTGAGTTTTAATTAATGGCACAACACGAGTTTGAATATCATTATTTTGTTCTGTGTGCTCTATGCTGCAATTCAATTAAAATCCTTTGGTTTTTGGTCCATGTCTAAATGATAAAAAACACTTGTCGCTGATTAGCAATAGCAAGTATCAAAATGGTTTGTGAGCCTGTCTTCGTTTTTGTTCACGTCCTAACAGTTAATTCAAAGAAAGCTGGAAATGGTTCATTTTGAAATTGTTTAAATCTCTGGTACAAATGTTTTAGTGTAGTTTTGTTGGCGTGGAAGCTGGTCTAGAACACCTGCTCGAAGCTAGTTGTTAGCATTCCCATTCATCTCAATGGCAGTAGCTTGGCTTAACTCCATAAGTACACAAAAATGAGCACTGGTAAAACATCTACTGTAATAAAATTAAGTATTTCTGATCTTTATGCTACTTTCTGAAAAAAAAAAAAATGCTGCAAAAAAAAAAAGCCCATGTGTGATCACATGTTAAAAGCCAGGTGTCATAAAGGTCCAAATTGTTGTGTATTTGTGGTTTTGCCAGGTAATTCATTCGATATGTTCCACCCCAACTTTCTGTTTTATTAAATGTCAACTCCGAAAAAAAAAAAAAAACAAACAAACATTAAAACCATTTATGGAGCCTTTATGGGCTGGTATTGGCTTCTGTTGCTTTTTAATCAAGCTGTGCAGCAACACAAACATCAAGCTCTGGAGCCAACCACAAAGACCTCCGCCAAGCCGGCAATTTTCCTCACACGTACTGAGAACACCAAGTACTAAACCTTTGTACATTACTCCACATCACTGTGACGAGATCTGCAACACACCATGAAATTCGGAAGATCACAGCAACACGAACCCTGTGAAATGGAGACATGGGGGAGTTGCGGAAGATGAAAACGAGAGGGTTCCTCAGTGTTATCCGTCTCGCGCCCCTGGGGGAACTCTTTTGTCAAGAATGGAGGCTTGACAGCAGGAGAAACGGTAAACGATTTGACGCTTCTCGCCGGAGACTTTTGATTCATAACTTCTTTTTAACTAAAGCGGCCTAAGCATGCGAAATAAGGTCAATTTATTGTCAAAACCTGAATTGACAAGCCTATAAAAACGTGCAACATCAGGTCTGGAGATATATTATGGTCATTTGGGCAGAATAATAAATGAATTAATTTTTTTAAAACACATTTTTAAAGGATGACTTTCTAATGCACTTTGCGGTTTTCTTTACTCAAGCCACTGCTTTATTCTCATGCCCATCTCACATGTCTTATTGCTGTCCTCTCCATCTGAATATCTGTCTAATTTATTCATTATGGATCTATGCACTGTACACTCTTAATAACCAAAGCATCTTTTGTTTTCATACTTCACAATCGATCTAGCCCAACATTGAATAGAAAATCCCTGCAGAATCTATGTTCTCTTGTTTTCTCCTAGTTGATGGGTTTTGGCCTTGTGATTCTGCTGCAGACAGACTATGACCCTGCTTCTGCAAGTGCATTATGGGAATGTTCCCTGTTGTTTCTTCCTATTCTCAGACTGATCATTAGAAAACACGGTACATGAACAGCTCAAATCTTCCATACCCCCTCAGTTTTTTTGCTCTACCTTCTCTATCAGGTGGTCTGTTTTAATAGCATTTTTCCATTTTCCTGCTGGAAAAAAATCTGTAGTTGCACTGATGATACATATGCTAGCTGGTTGGCCAGTAGTTCAAGGTGGTCTACCAAGTCAACCTTTGGCCCCATCATCTGGTGGTCCATCTGTTTACAGCCCAGTTTACACCTGAATAGGAATGTTATACCAGATGTAAGACACCTTCATGGTTTTATAGCCATAGTTTCTAGCAGGGCTGAATGGAAGATATGGAAAGACCTCTTTCTTAGTCTCTTTCTTATTCACTGTCTCTTTGCACTTGCAACGTGAGTCACATTCCCGATGTTCTATGAGAGACTCAGCCCCATGCATGTTACAGAAACAGCAGCGTTTTCCGATAAAGGATGACCCCTGCGGGTTGAGTGGGAGGGGAGTGTTTGTTTGTGTGTG
Source organism: Puntigrus tetrazona (assembly GCF_018831695.1). Classification (NCBI taxonomy): domain Eukaryota; kingdom Metazoa; phylum Chordata; class Actinopteri; order Cypriniformes; family Cyprinidae; genus Puntigrus; species Puntigrus tetrazona. The sequence continues at coordinate 7,918,023 of NC_056720.1, forward strand.
AGAATTTTGTGGGTGGATTAAGAACCTGCTACTCGCAGGTCAATTACCCTATTAGCTCCCTGTCGGCATGCCCAGTTACCATAACAACACACTCTTACATCAGTATTTCAGATTCCAGACAAGCCAGTTCAGAGTTAGAGTTCTAGAACACTTGTTGGATCCTGTGTCCCTATCACATGTTGACGGAATTACTGGCAAATTGTCCACAGATTTGTTGTCCATGCTCGAAACTCCAAAACTGTTGTTTTTGTAATTGTTGCTGATGACTTCAGAATGCTATACGCAAGCTACTACCATTATCTAACAACAAACAATTTTAGCCTTTAGCAGAAAGCATATGTAGAGTCATTCCCATGTGATTTGTTACTCCGGAACACAAGCATGTTGGTATGTTTTGTGGAAGCTCTTGGGGTGTTCAACGCATCTACTTGTTAGTGTAGACTCCAAGCCCTGTAAGGGTGTCTTATAAAGGAAACATCTAAAATTTATATGGACAAAATGGCTCAGGACTACATCATGCTGGGAAGAAAGTGTGATTGCTGCTGGAGACCGATTAGCAGGAATGAGACCTCAAACCATGTTGTTTGTTGAGAAAAGATGTTTTTTTCGTGCACATCAGCATTCTGGAATCTTATGTGCATAAAACAGATCTCTTCTCATTGACTAACATACATCGGAGTACTGGCTCAACCCCTGCTAACCTCACATGATGCAGGTCTGATGTCATCATGTGTTTGGAAACAGCACTCATGCCTTCAAGTAGAGAAAGACTCACAGGACCTCGTTTATTTCACTTCACTTCAGGTTCTGCAGATCCCACATGGCCATCTCTCGATTCTGGAAGTCAACATGCGAGAGATGAAATATTTTATAGCTCCAGTTGTTACACTGAGTGAAACGTAAAGTGAGGTGAAATGCTGTTTGGATGTATTTACAACAAACCTCAGAGCTAGAGCTGTAATTCATGAAAAATTACCGCCTTAATTTTTCTTTCCATCCTGCTACCTCTGCTTTCCTCATTTTCTCCATTTCCTTTTTATCCCCCACCCTTTTTTTTTCTTCTTCGTTTTCCATGCTTCTATCATCCATCTTCCAGTTGTTTTCCCTTTTATCCTTCATCCATCTTCTGTTTTATTCCTTCATTCCCGTTTCTCTTTTTTTTCCCTTGGGTGGTCAGTTCATTCCTTTCTTCTACCATTTTTGCTTCCTCCCTTGATTTTGTATCTTTTGTTTTAAACCCTACTTCCATTCATCATGCTTCCTCCTTTATTTACTCCATTTTCCTTCCTTCTCACTTTTTGTTCAATTTTTTTCATTCTCTATTTTTTCCTTCCTCCTTTCTTTTTTCTATTCCCTTCTATTTTTCTATTCACTGCTGGCCTTTTCTCACTCACTCCTTCCTTCCTTTATTTTTTCTTCTTCATTTTCCTTTGTGTTTGTGCCCTCCTTCATGTTCTTTCCCTAATCCATTTTTCTCACTTCTGTCCTTTCATGCATCCTTCCATTTTTCTATGTGTCCTCTTTCCCTTCTTTTAACTTCTATTTTTTATTCTCATTTCTCTCTTCTACAAATCCTTCCATCCTCCATTTTTCCTCTTGCTTCCTCTTTTTTTCTTTTCCTACCCTCTCCTTTTCCCATATAAACTCCACCACATTTCTCTCCCTCTCCTCTTAATGTTCTTGCTTTTTTTCCTCTCTCTTTCTACTGAGTAATGGAAGATGAATAGATGATGTACACTTCAGTACTGACGGATTACAATATGGGCAGGGCTTCATAAGAACACAGGCCAATGAAATGGGAGCGCCACAGTTTCTATTAGCAATGCAGTCACACCAAATATATTGTGTTTCTTGTCAAGTGCTTCTCTAAGTAACAGTTCTTTCTCTCTGTCTTATTTACTCATGTACTCGTAATCTTACTCTTTGAAAGAGCAGCGATCACTCAGTAGACTATGACAGTCTGTGGCAAAGCTTGTGTCGTATTCACATTAATACTATTTAAAAAGCTTTTAGAGAAGAGAGGTGAATCAAGCCTGACACTTTTCTCTCCATATACTACTCACGTTCATCTGTCCTTCACCCTTTTGTTCATTTTTAATCTTCTTTACCACAATTCTTTCACCATATTTTCGTTTTCACTCATTCTTTTTACAGGTTCTATCTCCTTTACCCCTTTCCTTTTTCTCTGCCATTTTCTTGATAGTATCACCATCACTCTTTTTTCACAACTTGCTTTTCTTGTTTTTTCCCTCTATTTTTTTCCCTGTGCTTTTCTCTCTCTCTCTGTGTATTTCATGTCCTCTTCCCCTAAACCATCTCAATTCCCATCATGCCTCTGTCCTCTTAGCCTTGATTTCAGGGACTTTCCACTCCGAATCTGTCCATTTCTTTCTTACCTTTTCCGTAATCTGCTTCTTTTCCCATTATCTCTGTCTGGTCCTTTCGCTCTTTTAGTCCCTCTCTTTCTCTCAGTCCCTCGTTCTTCTTTAGTTCATGCCTTCTGTGTGTTTAATCAGTCCGTCAGTCGGCCTGCTCTGCAGGGAGAAGCTGAATTATTGATTGAAAAGTCGAGATGAAAAGGAGGTGAAGTAACAGAGGGAGGGGAGAGACAGATACAGAGCCAGCTGAAAACATGGGGACTGAGAGGAGGAGAATGTATTTGTAGCTTTGGAGATTTTTATAAATGATATATGTGTGTTGTGGCCTTTTACCATTTATTATAGGCCAAGTGTGTGTGTATATACTAGGACAACCTTACGTTAATTGCAATTACATTAATGTTTTTAATGAATGCTTTAATTTAGAGTGACTTGCAAAAAAGGAACAATTCGTAAAGTTTGGAATTACATTTTTCTTGTGTATCATCATATATAGTACATTAACCCAGCCCAAAACACATTACAATAAAATCATGCAAAGTTGCCATTAAATATACTTCTTCAAAACATCTTCCGAATCTATTTAACCTAAGAACAAGCAATAGGAAACATGCTATCACAACTTTGGTATTACGTAAAAAATAATGTTGATGAACATCGAGAGGACGGACTGTCACAGTTTCCCGATGCAACGTTTCGCCTTGTGAATCTGCCAGTCTTATTTTAATTAAATGATACGCCTATTGGAGAAGAGGCAAGAGAAAACTAAAATAGAAACAACTGGCGCTGCTTTGCATAAATATGCATAACGTCCTATAAAAGCAGACTGGAAGAAACCCTAATTTGCATGTAATCCATAACCAGATTTTGAATTCGGGAAAGGGATTCGGCTGTCGTTGACACAACAGAAAACCAGAGGATTAGGTAATTAGGAAAGCTCAAACGGCTTTCCGCAGAGAGGAGGTGAGGCTTTTAGAGGCTGTCCATCAAGCTCATATGATTCCTGCCATTGACCTCAGGATAATCGCTCTCTGAGCTTCTGTTCCAAAACGCTGTGAATGGCTTAATGTCTTTCCCACGATTCCTATAGCGAGGCTCAGGTATGCCCAAGTATCCAAGTTCCTTGAGAAAACAACGTAGAAACAAAGACTTAATTTCTTTGCTTTGCTACAAGCATTTTTCTTGTTTTAACACTGTTGCAGGAATTGCAGAAATTCCATGTTGATGGGTTTAAAAAGAGGAGATGTCTTGCGAAACATTTACGTTCCCCCGAGAAACCTTGAGTTTGTTGGCCCCCCAAAACTACCTTCTGTAAAAGGATTGTTTTTCCCTAGTGAAACTTTGTATTTCCTTGCAAAACGATAGTGATGGAAATCATATGTGGTGAGTATGCATGGTTTTTGGATGGAACAATAGTTTGTGAGAGACCAGAATTGTTTTGTGATAAAATGAGGAACTATAAAGGTTTACGAGAGAACATATGATTTGAGAGAAAACAAACTTTCTTGTTGGAATGTTATACTTTGAGAGAACACAAACTTTCTTGCAGATGTTCTGTGGGTGATTGCAAGTATATTGGGCAAACATAACTGTTTTGTGAAGGAGTGCAAATGTTTGGTAAGCAAACTTTCAATGAGAAACAGCGTTTTGTTTTCAAGGAAACTGCAAGTTTCTCAGTAGAACAACAAGAGAATGCAAATGTTTTACAAGTGATCACAAACATTACAATTTTGAAAGAGTGAAAATTATTTCCAATCAAACATTCAATTGGTAACAATGTATTTCAGCGAGAAAATCGTTTTTGTTTCCTAACGAATGCCAAATTTCTCAAGGGAAACGCAAGAGAATGCAAACTTAGTGGGGGAACGTAATTTTTGCAAAAAAAATTCCAGTGTGGAACACTGTAGTTTTGTTAGAGACTGTAAATGTTTTGTGAGCGAATGCTAATTTTGTGAATGAATGCCGCGTTTCTCTGGGAACATTATAGTTTTGCAAGAGAATGCAATTTTTAATGTTTTTTGCAAGCAAATGCAAAAAGTTTCCCTTGGGAACACAACAGTTTTGTGAGAGAATGCGATTGGTTTGTGAGAGAGTGGAAATGTTTTTCAAGCAAACACAATGTTTCTCAGGGGAACACAATAGTTTGCCATAGAATGCAAATATTTTGTGAGGACGCAAAGACTTATATATTTCTGGGAGAATTTGTGATGCTAGATTTCCTCCCATCTGTGTGTGTTTTTTTCCCCATCTCCCATCATTTCCATCATTTGTGGCTCTGTAAAAAGTTGATGTGTCAGACCTGTTAAAATGAGTTAGTAAATGATGACAGAATTTTAATTTGTGGGTGAACTATTCCTCCCACTAGGCTAAACAACTCCTATGCAAAATTCAAAAGCCCAGAGTGAGTTTTAGCCATGTTATACTCCAACATCCACACTTGGACTCCAGATCAGAGCTGACCCGTTTAAACTGTGACCCATTTGAATCCATTGGAGAGTTCCTGTCATGGACTTACTGTTTCAAAGCTGAGAATCAGAACTTAGACCCTTTGATTCAGCGACTCTGTCACATCCCCAAAAAACCTTTTTAATGTTTTATGTACCGTGATTTCAAAACCGATGCCGCTCTGCGTCCCATGAGTTGTCTAAAATATGAAAACGCACTCATTAAAATTACCTTATCCTCAACAACTCACAGTAAGGACGTGATGGTACAACCAAAGATGCTTGACGATGAGGTTTTGCATGCATGTCTCGTAAATCATAAACTAATACTGCATAATCACAAAATTATTACAGTGACTCATAGCTCTGTATTCGCTCTTAAAGTCTCATTTGGTCTCAAAAGTGCACTAGGGTCCCTTTCATGATTAAATTAGATGGTTTGTCCATGTTGTAGCAGTGTTATGAAGCTGCGGCAGTGAGTTGGTAGGCATAGACCATTAAAGTCTGTTTACAAGACCCGGAGAACACACTAAATTAGCGAAGTGTTTGAAAGGCAATAAAACTGCACTTTCAAAGGGATCCCAATTCCTAAGCAGCTTTCACAACTGTGAAGAAATGACAAGAGAAATGCTGCAATAAATGCTTAATTTGAAGTTTTGAGAAGTAATTACGTTTCTCCTCTATCAGTTGGAAATGTGCAAAACACATTTATACAACTTTTAAAAGTGGACTACAAGAGCGAATAAATTGTGAAGGAAAGAACAAAGACTATAAAGCAAAAATTGCATTGCAGAAATATTAGTGAAAAAATATATGGCCAGAACTGAAATATACTGTACTGAATAAATGTGAACAGAATATAAATGCGGTTTTGCTGAGATTTACCCGCCTAAATGTTCTTCTCCATTTTACAGTCAAGTAGGATTTATAGTCTAACTGGATTTTAAGTTAAATCACCATTAGTCCTGCTCAGTGTCAGTATGTTCAAAAACATATGTACCCTAAGGCTACGCTGGACTTCCCAGGTAACAAGCTTCTGAAATGTTCTGAGTTTTCTAGCGACCAATATCTGCCACTTTCAGACTAAACCATTTTCAGCTACACCAACTAGTGTCATAAAAATCATTTCCCAAAGAAAAAAACCTTGTAGGAAGCCTGTACTGAAAGCCAAGGTGAATCCCATCAGTCAAACAGCTGTTTAATTATAATAAAATAAGAAATAATGTGGAGGCCAAGGAAAGCAAAAAGATAAGATGGTGTAATTAAATCAGTTAAATAGAGAGATTCTCCTCAAAGATTCACATTTGTCTTCATTAATGTCAGTTTCTGCTTTTACAAAGTGTCTACTCCAAACTACACTTCTCCAGATTTTTTTGTATAAAATATACATAACAGGTTTTGTGATTCATCAATACCCTTTTTATAAAAATATGCTTTTGTCTTGAGACGTAAGACGCAACCATTTCATAAACATATACATCTTAGATCTGATGCAACACACAAGCAATGCTTGTGTTCTCACTCAACTCACAGCAACCTCATAAAATACCCCTGCAACTGCATGGCAACTCCACACAGATTGGACATTACATACAACACCCTAGCTAGGTACAGATGGCTTACTCATTATGTTAGCTCTAGCAACCACACAAAACACCTGTACATAGCAACTCACAAAATCCAATCAGGACACTTTAGTAACCATATCAAAGTGCTACAACATGGCTGGGTATAGATAGTTTACCCAAAAACATATTAGCATGCTTTAGCAACCACACAGAACACCCTTAACTGCAATTTGCTAAATTAACACCTTAATTGCACAGAAACTGTCCTGAAGACTAGCCAAAAGACACAAATTGTGGCTGTAGAATTGTGGCTAGCTACCGAGAGCTAAGCGATTCACATGTGTTATGTTAGCATACCCTAGCAATGACACAAAACACCCTTGAAACTGCATATAAGTTAATTCATTATACGCTTTCACTACATAGGAAACACACCCGAAACTACCCGCAACACATTAGGATTGTGGCTAGCTACAGATTGCATAGCATTCCGTTAAATCCATTCAAAACACTCACAAGTGTTAGAAATGTGGCTAAATATAAATAGGTTGGCTATTAGCATGTATATATTATCACATATCACATAGAACACCTTTAAATCTGCATAACAATTTACTAAATCCACTCAGTACGTTTTCACTGCAAATAACTTCTAACATGTTCTAGGTAGTTCTTACTACAGATAGCTTAGCAATTCACATGTCGAATGTGAACATGCCTGGGCAACCACAAATGCATAGCAATTTGCTAATTTCACTCAAAATGCCACCCTAAGGAAAATTAGTAAAAAATTAGAAAAGTTTAGTAGCCATGGATTTTTTTAAATACCGATTACTATTTGTATAATTACAGTTTCACTATACCACGGTTAAATTAGCACAGCATAACATGGCATAAGAAATGCTTTTCATAACAAACAGAATTGTTTGTAGCTACAGATAGCTTAGCCATTGACATTTCCAATGTTAGCACACCACCAACACACAACACCCTAGAAGTTAAAATAATCAAAAACAGATGGCTAGTACAGATAACTTACCCATAAACATGTCTAATGGAAGCATGCTAACATACTATTTAACCGTGTAAGTTTACGCAAGTTGACAAAACTGTGTCTGTGTGTTGCTGAAATATACTAAAATCATTTTAAAAACTTTTCTCCAAAGTTTGGGTAGTGATTCTGAGGCTAACCGAATTCAACATTGCGTACCTGCTGTTCAATCGGTCGGCATGAAAGAAACATTGTGTGCACATTCAACCCTGCCCTGTGGGGACAGCGAAAAAGAATCAAAATACCAACTGATATAAGATTTCATGTTTGATTGTCATATAAAATATCTTGTGATGGCTGAACCAGAGTGGCATGCTAAGGCTAATCTGTTCCTTTCCCATTGAATGACAGAATTATTCATGAAATGATAATATATTTCATTGTCATCATTCAGAGTTAATGGTTTGTGTCAGGCTCAAGATCTGTCAGCAGCCCCTTATGGAAACAAAATGATATGTACAGACTTGGCACGGTCAAGGGTCCTTGGCTGTGTCGGATGAGTAGGAGATATTTGGATGTCCCCAAAAAAAAAAATTATTATAGTAAAAGCGTCCTTTATCACAAATGTGTATTGAAATACATTTCTTAATCCACATGCACCGATGTGTCAACTCCGAACCCCAAACAACTTAACTACTGCTGAAAATGCAAGACAGGCATAAACATTCATGAGAAACTTTTCAGAAAACATGTGCACTCCTAATTTTAGTCTGAGAATAATTTATGAACTGTTTTAGTTTACGCTTTAATTTGATAGGCCACTTTAGACATTCTACTGACTATAACTTACTTTGTAACTAAATGTCAACTAATTCTCATTAATTTTCAATTACATGTTTACTAACTCGGAGAGTGGACTGTTTAGGGTTTAGGGTTAGCAGAATAAGTTGACATACTTGAAAAGTTTCTTAAAGTCAGTATGTTGAATGTTGTGGACGTATTAAGTACAAAGATATTAAACAGACAGTCTACTATTACTTTAATAACTGCTAGTTGACATGTATTTGCAGAGTTACTTACTGTTGATAGAATGTTTAAAGTGGAAACTGAAATAAAGTCTTACCACATTTTACTGCTAAAACCCAAATCTCTTAAAACACAGATAGTAGCATAGCATGGCTGCTGTCATTAATTCATAGTCACAGTCATTAATATAACTAAAGCTGAGTTTGTATTGTACTGTAAATAGTTATCATTTTAGTAATTTGTTTTAAACTGATTGGTTTTACACAACTACACATAAGTACTAGTAAAACAATGCATTTACAGTTTGTAAAATACACATGGTTTATGGAAGCAATTATAATTGATAAGTAGCAATGATTGCAAAGGTGATTTATTTATAAATATAAATTACTATGGGAACAAGAGTCTACTCAAAGTAATGGGCCCTTGGTACACTAAATATCTTTCAGCTTCTTGCTGAAAAAATTAGTGTCTTTGCTTTGGACAGTACAGCAAGCATTTAACCCACCTTAAGTCTTCAGGACACTATGGAGATACAACATGATCTCAAAATGATTTGTATGATTTGTGTTTGCAGGCACTAAAACGTACAAAACTGACATATTTTTAGCATCTAAACGTACAAATATTTATTTTCTGCTTTTAAAAGGACAAAACTGTCGTATTGTCTACACCTAAAAATGGATTGTCATATCAATGACCTTGTTTGCGACTGCGTTATTAGACTGCACGTTTTATGCTCGTACAAAATATATGTTTAATGCTTGTAAATGTCAAGTATTCATACCTACGTATAAACATGATATCAGGCTTGGAGAATGCAATCAACGCTGTTACTGAGTGTTTGTAGTAAAAAACTTGTCGTTCACTCTCCACACTCCAGCCATATCGCAATCAATGCTTATGTTCTCGCAACAACCACGCTCTTAATGTTCAAGAGTACTGGCCATCCAGCTGATGAAAGTAAATCCTGGTGGACGCGAGTAGAAGGTTGCACAGTTCAACAATCAATTAACTGATTCTCTTTGAACACTAACGCGCTAATGTTTAAAACAAATTGGCTGCGAGCCTCCAAGCACTCTGAAGATAGCATAAGCCCTCGTTGATTACTTGCAGTCTGACTTCCATCCAATTCATTCCTCATCTGCTCAAGTAGAAGCCACGGCTTCTCTTCCACACTTTTAAAGAAAACGTTCAAAGCCTTCGACGCCGCTATCGCGAAGAAGGCTGCTCTCTCTCTTTCGTTCTCTGAAGGGAATGCAATTTTTTTCCTCATCCTAATTGGTGCACAAAAAATCCACCCACCAGCTGTCAGGGGTCCTTAAGGAGAGCACAGGCATGAGCCAATTACTGTCGGATCTGGAGTGTTCTGGATGGGGCCAGTCTGTCACCCCCTGCTCTCCGGCCGGACTCGGAGCCACGCGGCTCCCGCTGACGGGAGGTCAGATGCAGTCAAACGGCCAAGCACACTACCATAACAGTGCTGATAAATGTGGACAGCCCCATGATAAAGGCTTCAAGGAGTGAAAAGGAGGGAGAGATAAAAGCAAAATGAAAAGGCGGTACTTCTATTGAGGATGGGAGATAACCGTATTTAAAGAACCTCCACTGAAGGACCTCCTTGGAAAAGAAGGGAGTGCAATGGCTCTGCTCCAAAATCTAGTGAGCTGCCCATGTAGGCGGCACATCAAGGCATTATAGGCACACTACCAGAAAGTAAAATGCCTTCGAAGAATCCTTGCTATGCGAATTCCAAATATAACTGTAATTATATAAAAAACATAATTTAGTTATTACAACAAAATAAAAGTATGACCTACCGTATTCACTGAAAACTGTATCTGTTTAAAACGATTATTTGAATCGAAACAGATTATTTTATTTTAGTTCATTCTCAGAATAATTAATTTTGAGAACTAAAGTTCTTGGGAATATGAGTGTATGTATATATGAGGAAACTTCTAAAAGAGAAGTAAAGAATTAGAGAAATAAAATTTCTATGCAATTTATATATTGATATAATTGCTATTAAATAAAAAAATTGGTAACACTTAACACAGTGAGTTTTAATTTGATAACCACAATATTTAACCAGAACAAATAATGGAAATGTATCTTTCGGGGTGATCAGATGCAAAATGCACTTCACAAGTTGTTTGAACATAAAGGTGTACTTGAAGTGCGATATACATCCGTCCTATAATAATAAAAATCCACCCAGTTTTTTTTTAACCCTAGGATTCTCTATTTAGGCTCTTCTGAGATTCCTGGCAGAATGATGTAGTTCTGCACAGGCCACTCCCACAATAGTTAATTGACGAGTTTTTACGTTATATACGAGTTATTATTAAAATCAAAAGTTGTTTACATTTGTTAATGCAGTGTGAACCAACAAGAACAAAAGATCAACAGTTACACAGCTAACATTAACAGAGTAATAAATGCATTAAAAATAAACTGTGGTTGAGAGCCAATGCATATATTTGAGCAGTGATAAGAAGTTACAAATGCTGAAACATGTCAAATGGTGTGGAATCTGTGAGTGATGAATGCAAGACAGCAAAAAGAGAGCAAATCCTGTGACAGCCATTTCAGAGAATGACAGGAAGTGAATATCCATATGGGCAGCGCAAAACCGTGTTCATCTCTCAGCGCTGACAGCTTGAGATTAACCCCGAACGCAGAGTCCAAAGGCCAATGCATGTCGGAGAGAGAGAGAAGACGAGGAACGAGCCAAATGACAAGGAAGACATTATAGGAAAAGCAATTCAGAATTAGCCAGAAAAAGAAAGCAGAAAGAGAGTCAGTTAGCGGTTTGATTATGTCATTGTACAGTGTTTTCAATACATGAGAATTTGCTGAAAATGTACTCACCCTCAGGCTAGCCAAGATGTGAATGAGTTTGCTTCGTCACCAGAACAGATTTGGAGAACTTTTCATTACATCACTTGCAATGAATGGGTCCCGTCAGAATAAGAGTTCAAACAGCTGATAAAAATACCTAAAAGTTGTGCATTTTTAAGAAACATTTCGAAGCGTTTTTACCATCAAACTGTTGTTTCCACTTAAAATACTTTATTATAATATCGCTTTCTCCGGTGAACAAGTAGCCTTATTATAGAATAGAATAGTTTTTTGGCCAGAGGCAACAGTTTAACCATAATTTTGGCTTTGCCTCTTATAAACAATTAGTTTTTTGCAAGATGTGAACTGGGGTGGTGTGGATTATCATGATTTTTAGTTTTCAGCTCTTTAGATTCTAATTCTGATGGCACCCATTCACTGCAGAGGATCCACTGGTGTGATGTAATATAACATTTCTCAAAAAATTGTATATTACAAATATTTATATATAGAAAATATTATTACAAAATGTAACTTCAGATGAAGTAACAAACTCATCTACATCTTACAGCAGATTTTCATTATTGACTCTAATCACTTAGTGGACTGCAGAAAATATCAATTTCATAACAGCTGATGGTGGATTATAAAGGTGAACGATCTGCGGTTGTGTTAATTTATTTATTTATTTTTTACCTAAAACTCCTAAATGGGCCCATCTGTTGAGAAACTGTGTTGTTATGCAGAGCTAAAAATAGCCGTCTGTCTCCATGGAGAGCTAAAGGTTGAGTGGATGCCGGACAGACAGGTAAGGACGCGCGGCTTGAGGTGATATACACATAATAGAGAATATATGAATGCAAATTTCCATTTGTAGTCATTGCTCAGCACAATATACTGTATGTGCAAAGCCGCATAACATTTTTGCTGCTTCTAGCACATGTAGGAGACAATGGAGGCCAATGTTGAATTTGAGATAACCATTACAGGTGGTTTTAATTTGAACAAACATCTCAAGGAAAACACCTACATTAGCATTTTTTCTCAAATAGCACAACTACATGTTCTGCCTGACTCAAGTTTTTGTCATATATTTTGCGCAATTCTTGTAAAATTCTTGTAAGTGCAACTTTAAGTCATTACGATTGATTTAGTAAAATATTTGTTAATCGTGATAAAACCGAATTTCTTTATCTTTCGTCTCGTCTTTCTTCTCCTTCCCATTTTGCAGATTGAATCAGTCGTTAAGATAAGGTTCAGACAGAAGAGATACAGCGCTTTCAGATTCCAACAAACTCTAAACGATCTTTACATGCCAAGCAAAAAAATCTTCTCTATTCGCCATCAAATAACTGCCACTGTTTCCCTGAAATATTGTTGCACCTTTCAGAATTACTTACCCCATTTGTCTTCATTACGCATCTTATTTAGAAATTGTTTTTCAAAAGTTGTCTGGCCTGGAGAGCTGCCCAATTCTTGAAATTGGATGTGTTTTGGCTCTGAAAACAGCAGAAATTGAATTAATTTGTGAAGCAAGCCACCAGTGTCCTCAGACATCAGAGAAATGGCTCATTGAAAAGATGAACTACACTCTGAAGCTGGAAATAGTGCGTTTGTGTATGTCTAATGTAAAGCTTACTGAAAATGCAATCAAGAATTTTGAATCAAACTTTTTTTGAATCTATTAAACAAAAGGTAAACATTGATTAAAGCCATGAACAAGAGTTGGAGCATCAAGTCTAAATCAGCAGGTGCTTCAAACAAGTGTAATGAGAAGTTGTAAAAATAAATATAAAAACATGTGATCCAAAACTAAACGTAATCCTAAATCCAAACACTTTACCCAAACCCCTAAAACTAAACATTACTGTACTAGGAAAACCTGTACGTTTTCATACAATCTAAGTCAAATAACGTGTGATTTTTCCATATTGTATGAATTATCATGAGAACACTAGATGTTCTGGTCCATTGAAAATATAAAGTACTCTCTACGTTTCTAATCTAAGATTTTGGAAGAGAATGTTGGCGCCTATAAACACCTAAAGCTAAATGTTAGTTAAAGCCATGAATTAGTGGTTAGACCAAATGACTTGAGTTCAAGTCAAAATCAATGGGTGCGCCAACAGTGTCCTGAGTCATAAAAATTTCAATCATTTTACCCAATACTTAAAATTGTTATAAGAAGAAAAAACAATAAAATATTTCATACAATTCAAGTTGTACAACATTGTGTGAATTTGCCATACTGTACACATTCTTACGAGTGTGTTTGAGGATCTGGACTAAATTCATGAACGTTTAATCTAAAACTTACTGAAGATATAATCCGGAATTTTTGATCAAACTACTTTAGTCAAAGCCACAAAAGTTTATTTTTCCATCAAGTTCTCTCTTCTTTCCATTACTCTGAGGTCAAAAACATTCCCCAGACAAGTTCTTTGAGATGCTGACCTAAAGTAAACGTAAAGCGCATTAAGAGCCCATTTTACTTTTTTCTCGTTCAAGAACGCAGTCAAGTTAACTAACCTTTGCAGGCCTCATGCGTTGTCGCAGTGGTTGAATTTAGCGTGGGCGGCTGGCTGCTGAGCGCCGGTAGCGCAACAGGAGAATGATGGAGGTGTAAACATCTGTGCACGTCTGAGGAAGTGCGAAGTCTGCATCTCTCTGCGGCACTCATGAATGCTTTATTTACCACAATATGTGTTCACTTTGAATTTAATGACCACCGATGCAGCATGGCCTCTCTTTCCATCCTCCTATAAAGCTGGTTTAATGGCGGAGAGGGGAGAGAGACTCCAATCTGCCAGTTTTTCCCGTTCATCATAAAATCTAACAGCTCTCGCCACACTTGCTAGCTCTCAAAAAGCACTTTGCGAATGTCCATTGCTTTTAAATCAGTTAGCCAAGTGTGTTTTGTTTACAAAGACCATGTGTTATTCGCAACAGCTATTTATTGTAATTCTCTTTGGATTCGGTACATTAACAATTTCTCACCGTCAGCACTTAGCTTTGGTGAAATTATATGGTCGTGCCAGAAGATACCTGGAAATGAGATGAACGAAACCGCTGAGCGGAAGACAGCGGGGAAAGGGGAAAGAGAGAAATGACGGTGCTTAAGAGAAAATGAACAATGATAGATCAGCAAATGACATTGCAAGATGAGAGACGAAGGAGAGAGAGAGGAAGAAAATATAATTATAGCTGCAAGACATTACAGGACAAGCACATCAGGGGAATATATATCTTAATGCCTTTTACAAAGTCTAGAATTGGATACATTTCTGCTTAAAACTTTTGTCCTGTAGGTGGATCAGGTTACTTTGCATAGTTCAGATGTTACTGTCAACCAGTTCCGAAACCATACAAACTTACAATAGTAAGGACAAATGGAAGAAAAAAAACTAAAGGGTTACACTTTTTGGCCATTTTGATTTTACAGTAGGTGGCCCAATTGGAAACTGCTGCTTTACGGTACGCTCAGGGCAATTTATATGAAAATTTGATTTTTATGTAAACAAGTTTTGTGTCAGTACATAGAAGCCTTGTGAAATGCGCTACATCTTCAATTACTGAAGAGCAAATTTACCAAATTTTGGGTTGATTTATCAAGAAACCAGTACATCTTGACTGCCATCTTCATAAAATAATATGACCCAAATAATACTAACTAAATATAATAATAATAATAATAAATGGGACTATGGGGTAAAAAAAACAATGGGTGCTCCATCCCTGTGGTGCTCCAGTAGTACATACTCTAACAAAAATGTATGGTCCAAGCCTACTGTAAAGGTTATCCTAATGACTACACCTACTGTAAATCTAACTATAATTGTGACTGGAACAGCAAAAAAAACCTTGCATGTTTTGATCTTAAATTAATTCCTAAGAGTTTGCTTGGTGCTGTGGACACAACTTTACCTAAGCAAACGAAAAAACACAAGAATCATGTTTCTGTACAAATGGGCACAAAACTTACAAGCTTACAATGGATGAATATTGTGACGCTAGATGGCGCTAGAGAGTTGAAGATATAGACCCCCAAATTGGCACTAAAAATATTGAGACCCAAATGAATCAGTGTGCCAAATTCCAAGTTTTTTTACCTTGAGGTTTTCACAGACTCCCAGTCAGAAGTTAACGACCGATAAGGAAACCAAATGATGATACAATAGACGGCTACACACTTTTGCTGTTTAGTCCCTAATTAAACAGTACTTATGCGGAGACATGTTGAGATGAAAGAAAGAAGGAAAGAAAGAAAGAAAAAAAAAAAGAAAAACACTATGCAAATGCAAAAGGGGGTAATACATGAGTGTTGAAGTCATGTAACAGCCATGGCAAGAATGGATATGCAACACAAATCCTTTGAGAATGAAATAAGCAACTGTTTCCCTCGGGAGGGTAATTAAGGTTTGCAGAATGTTGACTCTTAACAGCCTGTGGCAAAGAAAAGAAAAAAAAAGAAAGAAAGAAAACTGTTCTCTAAGCAACTAAGATCTTCCTGTACTCCCACTGATTTAGATAACCTAATGCTAATATTTATATTAATACTAGTACTACTGCTACTTAAAAAGAAATTACTATAGAGCTAGCAAGAAGATCCGTTTTAAATCTGGGCGATGTAAAATTGCACTTATTTTGCTTTTTCAAGAGGCACCAGAGGATGTCCTGGATCATTTGTTAGCCAAAGGGTTAAAAAGGTTTTTCTATGAATTTTTTATGTTATAAATATAGCAAGGAAACAAGTATGTGAACTCTTGATATACTGTATTCATTTGGTTATAAAATTTCATTTCATATACAGACTTAAGAAAGAAAACTATTCATAAAACCTAGTTCAATAGCTGAATTCAAAAGAAGAAAAAAAAAGTTGTTAGCAAAATTCTCATAAAAAGTTGAAAATATGTACTTTGTAAAACTGACTTAAAAAATTACATAGGAAGTTTTATTGTCCGAGTAAAACTCAGATGACATTGCGGTTCTGCGATCTGGAAAACTGTTTGTCAGACATTCAGATGAGTGAATCCCCTCCGAGAGCTTTAAAAACCAGGTGGGGACACTAAAATGAATCCTAAAATGTGCAGGTAGCCAGAACAACTGCAATTTGCTTGACAATGGTGGGTCTTTCATTACCTTTAGTATCGTTTTTGCACAGCAGGCAAGTCTGAACGTAGGATAATTCTTTCCGCAAATATTATTTTGAGTTCGAAAAGCCATTTAACGCTCTAAAAGCTTAAAAGGTTCCAAATAAGTTACAGATTGCTCTAGTAGAGACGTTTTGAAATCAGAAGAGTGAGATAAATGACATTCATACTGTGATTAATTCATCGCCACGTCTCGAACCATTAAAAAGCATTTTGACTTGTCAAAGCTGGCTAGTAACATGCTAAGACATGCTAATAGTGTGTTAAATTAGAATCATGCTAGCTGCATGCTATAAACATGCTAACTAAACATGGCAACAAAGTATTCAAGTATTAAAACATGGGAAAATGCTAAAACATATCACCAACAAGCAATGTACTTAAACAGCTGCTACCAAAAGTACTGAAACTATAGTTAAACTATGGTTGGTGTAGCAAAACCATGGTTTATTTGTGGTTAACACAGTAGCATACAAGTTTTTTTTTAGAATTCATTTGTGGTATGGTTAATTTTAATAAGGGACGGTCTGACTAAGTTTCTCAAAATTAATCATGGTTTATTGTAGTAAAGTATAGTAACCACGTTTAGTTAGTATTCATGTCCATTTGCATAACCACAGTTTTACTGCAAATACTATTAAACTATGGTTAGTGTAGCAAACCATGGTTAATTTGCGGTTTGCATGGCTTAACTACTTTTGGCTTTAATTGTAATAAAAATTCGTTTATATTTTAGTCATTGCGATTTATATATTAAGTTACAGCTCAGATTTAAGTCAAGACATGCAAACGGTCACCTTCATTATTTAAAATTCTACAAACACTTAATTTTTTACACTGCATGGGCAGCATGACTAATTCATCCTCCCCAGTATGCGACAGAAATAGATATAGCGATAAAATGAATGAGGGAAGGAGATAAAGACAGCGTGGACAGAGAGAGCACACAGCGATGCTGAAGAAAGCGGTTGAAAAAACGTCACGTACAGTTCTGGCCGTTTAGGTGACTAATGCTAGCGATTACAGCACGAGTGATAAATGACTCTGATTAACCTGCAGTCAACGTGAACCCACAGCTGTATGTGTGTGTGTGTGTGTGTCTCTTTCTCTCGCTCAGGTGTTTGATTGCTGTGGTTGTTGGCTGTGCGGGACCCGGCTATACGGGGCTGCTCAAGGGACTGCAGTAATTAAATTCGTACCTGTGGAGTCATTGCACCGTAGAACAGAGCCCATAGAGGAGCTCAGATGTCGGTGTTCATGACATTGTAGCCCAACGAGTCTATTAAAAGGGCTTTCTGCACTTTTGGATGTTCCCTATAAAGAAACAACAAGATGTAAGTCGGATACCGTTTCCGTTCGCTTCTCCTGAAAGTCTACAGTTTCACAAGAAAATGTCGCCAAAAGCAGAATCTCACTTTGCGAAGATCTGGTAAAGCTGCGGTCGCGTCTTGAAGCACCCCTATTATGGATTTTTGAAAATTACCTTTCATGCTGTGTGTAAGTCAATGAAAACATCCTGAAAGTTTCAGCGCACTGTGTATGAAGTCATCGTCACTAAAAAAAAACTAAACTCTGAATCATTTTTTAAACGTATCCCAAGCCATTTCGCGTTGTCAACATGAAACATTAGCATACCGCCCACCCATTTGTTAGACTTTTTGCATTGGTCTGAACGAAGACTAGCTAAATCCTTTTTTTTTTTTTTTTCAAGAGGGATACAGGCACGATGAAATGGAAATTAAATCAAGCAATCAGACCAATCACTTTAGCAGATGAGCGTCTCGCAAAGGAAGGGTTTGGAAAAATGAATCATTGAGTGAATGATTTGCGAGTTGATGAGCAATTAATGCAAAAAATAAATGCACATTATAAGGCAATGAAAGTTACGGACTCTCAAAGCCAAAATATAAACCTTTCATTAACCATAATAAGGGCACTTTAAGTATTCAGTAAAGCATAGGTCAGTTTGAGATGTTTTGAGTGGCATTTCACCTTTACATTTTTATAAATAAGTAAAAATAAGAAAAATAAAATAATGTATTAGATTAATAGGAACATGTCAATGTGTATTTCCAATGTTTTTTTAAGGTTAAGATTTAATCAAAGGCTATAAAGTATGCTACATTACAATAACTATTATAATGTATTACAGTTAAATATTCTATAATAAACATTATTACTTAAAGTACAATTTTTGCTTTAAGAAACCTTTTCTACCTGTCTGCTGAAGCCAGGTTAATTTCGCTATAATAAATAACATTTTGACTTTATATAACACAACCAGCTACTTTAGTAATTACAACATAAAATGGCGCTAAATGCTAATCTAAAAAAAATGTAGTAACATCTATATTTAATAAATATTATTTATCATAAATACAAAATCAAAGCTAAATTTAAAATAAACAAAGTATTTGTACATAAAAACAGAACACTACAGAAAAAAATGTTAACTATTAAGTACAATACTTGCAATGATTATGTCACATAATATGTAATATTACAGTAAAATACTGTAAAATGGTTTTAACATTGTTTCTGTGGGGGAAAAGTAAATTTACAACTTTAGAAAAAATGACAGTGCAGTAAATAAATATATTTCTGTAAAAAATTTAAATTATGTTATTTACATTCCATATCAATCCTTTAAATGCTAACATCAAGTTAAAATAAAAAAAATAAATAAATAAATAAAAAACATTCCCTAGATGACAGTCCAACTAAACTGGTCACTTAGGGACTTTTGTAAAAACAAGCTAAAGTGATTCCATTTTAAGAATAGGCTGCAAAAAGCCCAAACAATGATAAGGTCAAACTAAAAATGATGTCCGGTTTAGCTCCTGATCTCAGTTCTGACCCTTCTTCTCCGTCGAGGGAGAGTTTGAGCTTTTACCGCGTTTAGAATAAACTAGAGATGTTACCATCGCAAATCCCCTCAGGGTTTCACTAAATAATACCTATACAAGTATCAAACACTGTCCATCTGCGCTTTGTAAGAGTTTGGCCTAAAGAAGATCTAATTTTAGCGGTGACACCAAACTGCCACCGGATTTTGCGATTGGACTGAATTTATAAGATGCTTCAGCGTTATCGCTCTCTCTTTTCCTTTATCTCTGGATCCGTCCATTTGTGATGGGCAGCCAAGCAGCAAATTGTCTGTCAACCAACAAGTTACTTTAAGAGGCTGAAGAGCGACTTCAAAAGATGCTGGGAAAAAAAATACAGACGGTAGAGAGGGAGAAGGACACAGAGATGGATAATTAAAGTCTGCTCACAAAGCGCTTTGATTGGATAAAGGCGCTGTAAAGATACACACTAGATGGGTGTAAGGAAGAGCACACACACACACACACACACACTAAATTTAGTGACAAGCACAAAGCACACGTCTTTGCTTACAAAAAATAATAGAATAAAAAGGTCACGACTAAGTGCTAAAATAAAGCAATAAGCCAAGAATCTCCAAAGTATAATGCATTTACTACCATTAAGAGACAAAAAATTCAACCGAGCCATCTTTCATAGTACTGTTAAAACATCTGTGTGAGTTCAATAATACACCTACAATATAACTACAATGACATAGCTGATAATAAACTATGCTTAGTAGAATAATTGTGTCAATATTGGTATGTTTGTTTATTTATTGCATTATATTATATAATATACCAATGCTATACAACAATTTTCCTTTTGTTAACATTACAATTAACTATAGATGCTTTACAATTAGTTACAACTAGTAACTAACTTTTTGTTAATGTTAACACTTTTATCAATCATATACAATTATCTAATTACACTTTAAGGTATCTAGAACTTAGTTTAATGGACCTGAGAAAACATGAACTAACAATGAAGAATTAAATTAATTTTATATTATGCATTACTTTTTGCAGTTTATAATAAATAACTATAATAAACTACTTTGCAGAGGACGTGTTAATGAGACTTTATTTACTGTATATTGATATACCACTATATACCTCAGTAAAATAATAATAATAATAATAATAAAAAAAAAAAAAAATATATATATATATATATATATATATATATATTACACATTTTAAAATATGCACAAAAATATATTATATTAAGTGTCCCTAACACCTGTTTACCTACTATATAGTAACTAGATGTGTATGTAACAAATGTGTAACAGCACTTAGCGTTACACTTTTTATAAAATACAAAAATTCCTGTGGATTTACTACATAATTACTACACAGCAGCGACCAGTAAGTTAGGCTTTACATATAAACTGTGATTGGTTTCCAGAATGTTAAACTTTATATTAAGTAAACAGTAGTAGTTACCATGTAAGTACACTGGTATTACTGTGGTGCACCAAATCCACCAACTCCTGATCTGACTCCTCCCACTTTACATATCCCCAAACCTAACTATTTCTACCCAATGTTCCAGTTATTCTCATACATACTGTTGTTACAAAACATAGTTATATAACTTCTGTTACACTATCACTTAGTGAAGTGAAAATTGTGTTGTTACCAATGTCTTGTTACACTTTTGTACTTACACATACAATTCTGAGGGTTTAGCTTTATGAATGTACCAGTGTGTACTTACTCTGTGGTTACATCTGTAGTACACATCTAGTTACTATGTAATACACAGGTAATAGAGACACAATATAAAGTAGAACCAAATGTTGAACTTGTGAACTGAATCAGTGAAAGAATCGCATTTTGAGCCGGTTATTTTCGGTGAACTAGTTGATTTGGTTTGTAAGTTAGATAAAACTATTTGTTTTCCGATTTGTTTCTTGGATATTTGGTGGTTTCGATTCATCCAGTCAGCTTTTAGAACTCAAACAAACAGTCTTATTTGTGTTCGATTTCCCAGATACCCTGGTTCAGTACTCTCAAAATAAAATCTATTTTTAAACAATTTGCTGCAAGTTTGTTTTGCTATGAACAACATTCCCGAGTTTGTAAATGACAGATTGATTTTAAATTACAGAACAGTGCGAGTTGAAATACAAGCTCACAGTAGTGCGTCAAACAAACACGAAAGGCAATTGTGTTTTTTCCATGCAACAGCCTTGAGGAAATTACAGTGTGATTGTGAGTGCATTATGTTTTGCATCGGTGTGAATGTCAGTGCTTTCAGGAAAGAGGAAAATCAATGAAGACTTCATCTCAAATGAAACAGGACCTCACAGGACTGATGTCTCACCTCTGTACCTGATGATCTGGCAAATGAGCCGTATTCACACTTCAGCGAATTACTGCACAAACATGTCAGAATACAAATCATTGGCATCTTTAAGATTATTTTTGGTTCCATGCACTGTGTAAAAAAAAAAATCACGTGAAAATACCAACACTTAAATTGCATAAAATATACTGGAAAAATGTGTTTGATTAAAATAGTTACCAAAAATTTTATAATAGTTCTACAAATATTTTTAATATGATTTATATGATATTTTTCAATATAAATTAAATCATATAATATTTTACAAACATCTAATTAACATTTTCTACAGTAATACAGTTAATATGTAATATATATATATATAATAATATAATACGACAGGATAATAGTCTTTATTTTACATGTTAGGGTTCTATTAAATAACAGCATTTAATACATTTCTTATAAAATGCCCGATTTTACTATTTTTATTGTGTGGATGGAATGAATCTTAAGTTAAGTGCAGATTCACACCTATTTGCGCATCTGCATCAACTTTGTATGTAATCTACTCATACAAATATTTCAATTAAAAATAAAAATTCACAGTTAACGTTTTTTTTAAGTGGCTGTTCAATAATTCACATCCATATCAACCTATTACATTCAGCAGCATTAGCCATTCTTCACACACACACACACACACACACACATTTGAGAGCGTAAACACAATCAATTTAGCGGCATACAAACGCACCCGAGTGTGACCGTTCACACGCACAATCACTACCAGTGGAAAATTTGTAACCTCTTCACCTGAATCATGTCAGCTTTTCTTCTGCCCCTTTTCTACCTGCAGTGCTAGTCGTCATTTCTTTATCGCTCGCTCCCTCCTTCAGTGCATTTCCTCCCCCTGGTAAGGAATAATAATTAAATAAACAGTCTGGATGACAGTGGAAAGTCTTTGCTGGTGGCAATAATTCAGCGTCTCTACCGGAGGATCAAAACGTGTCTTATCAACTGGCTGTATTTACAAACGGAGTATGATTTTAGCATCAGGGCACCATATGAATGTTAATAAGACAATAGGAGTAAGATAATAATGCGATATAATGCAACACAAAATCTTATTAACAGAAACATTTTACCATCAAATATTCATATTACATTAACACTTTTCACTGTATTATTTAAACTCTGTTTAAACATATAATGTGAAAGATACCAGGTTTATCGGCATCACATAATTATATTAAATATTATATTATATACAACGGATCTTTCCGGACCTCAAATCTGACTTGCTCCACATCCAACCAACCAATTTGTATCACTCCACTCGCAGAAATAGATTTTTCATATTTCCGTCATGGCAGGAACCCAAATAACTTTAAATTAGATTTTGTGTTAGGGAATGTCTTTTAAGAAGTTGTGAATCTGTAGTTGTTTGGACTTCAACCACGTGGCTTATAACTAAAGATAACATCTAATTTTCTTCTGCCTTTTTATAGCTGAGGACAAAATCTCATCACGTTATATTTTATGTAATGAACCCTCGCTCAGTCAGTCTCTCTCTCATGATAATCTTTTAGGTTTTTAAAGAAGCAGCTCAACGTTCTTATGTTACTGGTTATAAAGTGATGTTTTGCAGTCGTAACAGAGGCTCGGGTTCAACTTTCGATCTGAATCCACGGCTGAAGTACTTCCCCACAAAATAGGGTTTTTAAAGACACTTCTGAGTTGTTTCCTATGCGTTTACACGCTTGTGCCATCGGACTGTGGAATAAACGCAGTATCGCACTCGTAGATGTGAGATATGGCTGTATATACAGTTGAATCACAGCCGTGCCGATATGCAACGATATCACATCAACTTCTATAACACTGGTCAAACATTATATTATATTATAAAAGCTCATTATGTCTATTATATTATAATATTTTATAGTGCTATATATTTCACTGTAAATTATTGTAATTCCTAGCCATGAATTTTTAAATATTTTAAAGTCACACATATTCAGATCATTTTAATATAGTTTAATATTACAAAGTAACCTTATAATTAAAACAGGCTTATAATTTGTAGTCTATTGCAGTTTAATGATATTATTTACATTAATTAATTGCAATTTCAATATAAAAACAACATACCGTACACTAGACAACACAGCAAGTGATAGTTTGCGTTATATGTATATAGGTGAACACAATGAGGCTTATGAGTCATATTTCAGGCCCGGTTCATACCTGCTTGCTGGTTGCTTTAGGGGAGCAATTAGTGTACTGTAGATTTACAGGAGAAGAGCCTGATGAATGGCGGCTGAATAACAATGAACCTGTGTAAAAAAAAACAATAGCAACAAATGAGATCATTTAGCTGAATGGGAGTGTACAGAAACACAGTCTGTTGAGGATTCATCTATAAAAAACAATCCTTCAGATGCTCTCCCTGTTGCAGCTACAACAGCATATAAACCTCAATCAATCAATGTTCAATGTATGCAATGCAACACAATTTAGAGTAAAACTGTTTATTTATCCTATTTAATATCAAAAAATGTTAAAAGTCACATTAAAAATAATATACAAATTACATTAGCATTATGTCACTGAGCATTAAATAATATTTATGATGTTAAATGACAAAACAAGGCTAACAGACAGTGGGACAGACACACGCACACAAAGAAAGAGAGAGAGAGAAATGTATGTTTGGGTGCGCGCACGTACAAAACGAGTGGGAACACAAATCCGCTGACGCGTGGTTTTTTTCGTGCAGCTTGTTTGTACTTTCATCCGTATCACTGTATATAGTATGACAACAATGAGATCGCAGGAGATTGGTGAAAGAAAAAAGGTAAGACAGAATTGAAATATTTACTGAGGCGCTACGTACTTATTTGATGTTGAATTATTGATAAGATCCCTCAGGGACTGAGTTTTAGGATGGTGGAAACGATAACAGGAAAAACCATAAGCAGCATACACCATACCCTAAAAATGATCGCGATAATCCCGCTGCCAACAACCTGTGCCAGGATCAGTTCTTCGGTCTACATAACACAAGCCATTTAATAATCAATGCTACTCTGAAATTGTAGCTTAACTATATATATATATATATATATATATATATATATATATATATATATATATATATATATATGCACCTAGACAGGCTATAAGGCTATAGAATATAAAAATATACCCAAGTTTACCTATACATTTTCATTATAAAGGGATAAATGTCAAACCGATTGACTAAACTGAGTTCCATAAAAATAACTGTCCAAAGATTTCGCTAAATGAATTGTCCAAATCTGTGGAAAATGATTCACTAAAATTAACTGTCAAAATGATTGTCTAAAACGAATTGGCCAGCTTTATTAAACAAAAGATGAACTGTTCAATTCATTAAAATTAACAACACTGTACACTACAATGAATCATGCAAACAGATGTGGGTAGTTGACGTATCAATGTGTCCTATAGTACTATAGTACTTGCCATTTGTAACTCTGAGAATGATTTTGTTTTCTCATGTTATTTGTGTTGGGGTTTTTCCTTCTACATTTTTGCTACGTCACACCATATAGGACCTCATCCCATTTTTATGTATCATAGTACGTAGTAAAATCGTTCAAACTAGCTCAAATGAAATATCCAAACTACCTAAATCAATTCAAATTAACTATTTGAATCGATTTACTAAAACAAACCACTCAAATTGTTTTATTTATATATCGTATTTCACAGCACGTTTTCATATAGCATGTTACTACGAAAGTTCCACTTTTCTAAATCACTGTCACACTATCGAAGTTAATTTTGACTCTAGTAACTGCAGGCTTTATCAATTTATTAGCAGCCAGAAGGGTGCAACGTGGAAAAGTTACTAGATCCTTTAACCTGAATTTCTGTCCATCGAAAAGTAATAAGTGCTGATTATTCCACAGACACAACCGGAGAGTCACTTTCAAAGATATTTAGCTTGTAACCTAAAATCTAGATAGTAGTCCTTCCCCAGAAGCACGATCAAATTGGTTCTACAACTTTGTCTCCAGCTGAATTGGTGGACCACGAACTCACGGATATTGTGTAATGCCGGACTTGCAAATTAAACCAATATATTCCACACAAGACACCCGAAATTGTCGTACACTCCTGGGAACAAATAGATAACAGCTACAACTCAAGCAAAGACAGACAAACAACAGTAATAAACACAATGAATCTGCGCTCCAAAATGAGCCAGTAGACGCGGCCTGGTTTCCCAACCGCCCGTTGTGAGCGTAACAAATAAAACAATCATATTTGTCCTATTTTCCTGACAGATCAAAGATAGTACACAAGCTTTTCAGGCATTAGCAAACTTTCTGCCAATTGAAGTTGCCGTCATACAGGTCAGTTTAAATAAAGCACAATTAATTCTCTCCCATGCTGTTCTTCTCTGGCTGTCAGGCCTGAGTAAGATGTAAGCTGGGAGATGCTTGGTAATTAAGTCTGGAAATAAATTAGATATTGACATTCTCCCTACATTTGTGTGGTAATGTTTCCGTAAGCAGCTTAGCAAATGGCAAATGTGCTGTGCTAATAGGCTAATCCTCCAGCTGTCTGCTCAGAAACCCTCTCTCTCGCTTTCTTTTTCTCTCCTTTTCTCCGCCACGCTCATGATGTGGTTGGTGTCACCTTTTAATGGAAGGAAAGGTTGAGCCAAAGACACCATGACTTCATTTAAGTGAAGGTGCAGTGACATTAGTGTGATTTCGGTGAAAATCTATTGTCAATAGTGTAGCAAAATATGAAGTATATTACACGGAAGCTGAAGTTAAACCATCCAGCTTTCTTTTACCAAATAGGTTGAGTTGAACTATTTTCCCTCTCTGGGCTGATTGGTGGCTAATTCATATAAATTTGTGCATTCTCGTTTGTACATTTCGCACACCCCAGTGACAGTTATGATTATAGCTACCTGGTTTCATGGCATAAACAGACTTGGGTGTACTTTTTAGCGAGACATGAAATATGTACCAATAAGTACATATCACTGCAGTTTCCAAAAGGTATGAACAATAGAGGCGGTAAAACTCTGACACCTTTTATTCAAATGCTGGGAAATTTGAAAACTGATGCTTTTGAATGTTAGCATCACACATATCCAGCTTCATATCTATGGGTTTTCATAAACTGTAGGTTTGTTCGGTAACTAACGGAGTTCTGAGACGTACTTGAGAGGCCATATTATATTATTCGGTAATAATATTATCGAATCCCGTGTAACTACGGTTCGGAAAAACAAATCTGCAAGGAAGTTGAAATGACACGGTTGCACCAAACATTACCAGGTTAGACCAGGTTAGATTATAGGGTTGCAGGTCAGGGGAAAGCATTCATGTTTGCTTATTTCGATAAACATGTATATTTTTCTAAAATTCACATCATGCAAATTCAAACTGTAAAGTAGTTAAAAAAAAAAATTCGAGATCAGGTTGCGAAATGTAGCCATTGTCAATTATACAGCACAGTTCATAAAGAAATCACTTTCTTACCACACAACTTTGAACTCATTGTGAAATCTGCATGTTTTAAACTTTCATCCCCATGTGAAGATCCAGATTACTTGGATTCCTGCAAAATGGAAATGCCTTTACGTGAAATTCCTGAATATGGGGATTTCTATCAAAACGACACAATTTTGTCTGAAATTTTTTTTTCAAGAGAAACGATTGAGATCGCAATTTTAGTTAGTTGACCAAAATAGTAAGTATGGCTGAAAATCAACCAAAGATTTACTAGGTATAGTTTAACATCATTAATAGCTAATTTATTTGTTTTCATTCAATTAGTTTTCAAAACCTAGCTTTTAACCCTATGTCACACTATCACTTCAAAAGGACTTTGATACTTCTCAAGTGGCCTAGATGCTAAAGGCATCAATAATTGAGTCTCATATCATAGTATGTAGTTGGCCTGTGCTGAACAAAGACGTTTTTGTGCTTTTGAATTTCAAAACCGACACGGTAAGCAGGTGAGGTTACATATCTGTCCCTCATGACCTATGCTTGGAGTCCCTGAGCTCCGCGAAGCTCATCCGAAGAGCTGTGGGAACCGTGTCGAGACCTGAGTGAGAGTTTAATTGGTGTGAGAGAGAGACTGGAAAGCTCTGAATAATAGATATCAAACCTGTGGAGACACTCAAGGAAAAACACAGATGTTCCTGAGCCATGCGGTGGGTGTTTCAAGATTTGAGAAAATGCAAAATGGTCATTAAAAAGTAGAGAGAAGAGAGAAGTGTTGGAAGGATGGAGGCTGTCACGAATCGGTTTGTGATGTGTTCATTGTGTCATAATGAGCTCCGTAAACCCAGTATCTTTTCCCGGGCATTAGCCAACACGCGTCTGAGTTTCGGGGGTCTTAGGGAAGTGTGAATGAAAGCTTCTCCAGGATTCCCCCTTTATCCAAGACTCAAGCTGCTAGCTGCCGGCACATATGTTTTAAGACCAGACCTGATCTTAACTATAAACCTGATTTAACTATATGACATCACAAAAACACGCCGTAATTACTGACTGAAAACCCCCCAATGTGTGGTTTTATATCATAAACGTATTCTGTGTTACCAAGAGATTCACTTTTGTTTAGCAAAGCAAAAATACACAACTGAATAAATCACTGCTGAAAATTTTAGTGTTCATTTGGCCGTTTCGCCCTTTCTTCGAGTTGCGCTGAGCTAGAAACACATTGATATGTTAGTCTTGTGAAAGGCTAACATTTAGCTGGCTAAGGTAGTCGGCATCGGCAGAGATGTTAGTATTCCTCATACATATTTCCCTCTGCATTTTTAATACAAAACCTCTTTTCACCCTGCAGCTTCACAGAACATCTTACCTCGCTGCTGAATGCCGTCAGTCACGTCTTGTCGCCTGTACTCTTGAAAGCTTTAACGCAACAGTGCTGACCCCTCTCAATATTCAATATTAAAGGGATGAGTCTAGCCTTCGTGTTGTTTGAAATCCGAGTTTTCTATCTCTGTGAAACTGAAGCAGAAAGTCAGAAGTCGAAATTGCAATCAGTTACACAGCGAAACTGTACAATTAGCGCAAGCACACACACAAAAAAATACTAAGCAGAAGCACAAAGCACAATGATGAAAAAAAACAACAACAATCTAAGTAACGGTACAACAGCATGCAGCAACTAATAAAAGTATGAATAATGAAGTCTTTACAGCATTACAAGAATAGCGTTTGTTGCATCACTTGGGTCACATTTTGTAATATTAGTCAAATGCATATTTGGGCACTACTTTAGTAGCTGTTACAGATAATAATGAGCAGTTTAAGCTATTTAATGTTAATGTACTAAGCATCGCATAAATAAAAGCAAATAATGTTACCTCTGGATATGCCGAGGGTGAACCTGACCTTGACGTCCTTGTCAAAAAGCATCCTCAAAAGCAGGTGTTGGCGAGCTTTCAGGCTTTGAAGTAAACTAGGTTGTGAATGCAGTTTGATGTTGACTTTAAATACATCCACCTCCAACTTACACATGTATTTTATTTTGTTGTCATTTTCTTTTCATTTCCCCCCCTCATGCCCTCCCTTTCTCTTTTTCTGTGCAGTAAGCATTTCAGCGCTACGAATTTGGAGGGGAATTCTAGCTGAACAAGACCGTCATAAATCACAGTTTGTCTAAACCAGGCATATATGTATCCCTCAGAAACCTTTATGGCTCCTCTGTAAAACAGTTATTTGCCCCTCGTACGATGGTTGCAATAACTCCTGACCTGCGTGACCATATATCTTCATGGGCTCTCATTAAAGCGCTTGCTCTTTCCAGAGCACTCATCTCTACAGCGCCTCTCACACAAATTTAATTGCTATAGCCTATAAGTTCTCCTCTTCTGGGTGCTGGCCCATATTTTTTTTTCGCCCCCCCCCCCTCCCCCTCCCTTATGATTCGTCATGCATAACTGTATGGCTGATAATGAATATGCTTTCGAGCGAGATGTATGTTTGTGCATTGTAAAAACGAGGTGATGATTAAAGATAAAGAATATCGCGGCAACAGTTGGGTTTTTCAAACTGAGTTCATATAATTAATTATTTCAAATAAATATCTTAACGGAATGAAAAACGCCAGAAGTCGTGACTTTAAATACGCCGTCATTTCTATTATTTATTTAGAGCGGTGAATGTTTTGCTAATTGTTCCACTGCTAGGAGCACAAATCTCAAAATGAAGCAACAAAACTGAACAGCACAACAAAACACGATACGGCACACTGAAACTCAAAAACGACGAGAAACGACAACGAACTAACTGTAAACCAAAGCTGTGAACTACAATGAAACTTAAAAGCAACAACAACAACAAACTAAACGGTTTATCAAAAGATTAAAGGGGAAATAAATGAAAACTATACAACAGCACAGCACAACAAAACTAAACAAAAGAAACAAAAAAATAAACCTAAACAGCACAAGTAAACTAAACAAAAAACACTAAACAAAACTGAACTAAACTAAAATATACAAGACAAAACAACACAATAAAACGAAACAACGGTAAACAAAAACAATACAGCACAATAAATATAATCAAAGCTAATAAAAATGACATTATATGCGTGTACGTGGAGCATAAAACTCAATGTTAGAGATCTGAACTAGTGACACAGAGGTCGCAGATTCAGATTGTGACTTATACAGTATATATGACTGAAATATAGAACAGATAAATTGAGTTGCAATAATTCATAATATAATGCAAAACAGTTATGTATTGATTTTCATAAATACTAATGTTCATGTCATTATTTTACCTCACACTTCATATAATAATAATTTACCAGCAATGCACTCGGCATGTTTATTTAATAAGACCTGTAATCAATATGTCAAATATTTAATGACTATTTATGTCTCCACGGTAAGCCTTCAACCAAATTATAATGAACGAAACGCAAATGGCCTAAGGATTAAAACAACTCCTTTGAAATTTCCAAAACTAATTTATTCACATTTGCATACTGTTGAATGCTGTCTTAGTAGTATGCTAGCTCAAAAATTGCTTGGTAAAATTTCATGCCTGTTACCAGTCTGATAACCAAAGTCAGTTTGCACACCTATTGTTTAATGCTCATTAAGTTTCATATTTAACACTGATATTTCATAATATGCATATTACATCCTAATATTACATTAAGTAAAATGTATATATATATATATATATATATATATATATATATATATATATATATATATATATATATATATATATATATACACACACACACATACACACATACAATTTCAAATATGGCAAATGACAAATGAGTATGCCCATAAAAGTGTTTTTCGAGAAGCTGTGTAAGGTAATAACCTGCAGGTAAGGCGATTCACTTTGACAAATGAAAATGGGAGTGTTAACTTATCAAAGTCTCCGACTCTATCAGCACCAAATTACGTTTTCAGCCAGCTGAAATGACCAGCTTATTAAAACCCGTCCGAAGTAATGGCATTTAAATAAATAAACGAAGAGAACAGAGAGCCGCTGTTACCGTGTAATTGGAGACATCCCCTCTGGCCACCAGAGCAGTGAAACTCTGGCGCCGTGAAAGTGGAAAAGTCAGGGACGGAATGGAGAGTTTGAGATTAGAGGCTCTTGACAAATTGCAATCGTCAATTGATTGCACTCCTAAATGGTGCTCTTGTAGATTTGCCAACAATGAAAGGGCTCTGAGTTTGCACTTATGCTTACGTTCGGTTTGCGTGCGAGTGCTAATTTTCCCTCTGGCGAAAGTCTTAGAGGAAACTTACGATTCAGTTGAATATTAAACACATTTCCTTTTTGCGTCCTGTTCACAATTAGACGTTGCGACTGCGTTCAGAGTGCAATAATAGCTTACTACTTGTACTGAAAACATCCTGAGATTTTTTTTTAGAACTGTTATTTATTTATTTTCAGTTTTGCATGCACATATTTCAAGATTCGGCCGTGGTATTAAATAAAGAGCAAAAAATTATTATTAGCATTACTCCCTGTACATTTCCTGCACTGGAAATGGAAAGTTGCATCCAAAAATTGCATATTCTTCTACTATATAGTGTGAGAACAATTGTTACTAGGGAATATAGTTCATGCAGTAGGCAAAAAAACCTACCGAAAACTCACTAATTCAGAAATGTGCATCTGATGAATTTACTACTATGAGTGGCATTAACTGACGGTTTGAGGATCCAGTGGTGTTACAAGGTTTGGTCAGAAGCTCCTTTGAATGCTTTTCATTGGCTAAATAATTGTAAAGTCCTCAAACAGACACGGTGGTGACCAATAGCATTGATTTAAAATAATAACAACAAAATATAATCGAGATAAGGAAGTTTTTGATATTTTTCCACAGACTCAATAACCTGCAGATGCATATTATACACATTCGCACTATATAGAACTTGTAGATACTTGCATTTAATGCTTGCTACACAATTTTTTATTAAAACAAAGAGAGTACGGTATGTCGGACACAGCCGAAGGTTCAAGTCGAGAACATTGGATTATAGGATACAGTATCCCATGCAGTACTCGGCTATTTCAATCACGCTAGCTTCATTTACTCGTTTTTTTTTTTCTAATATAAAACAGCACATTGTTTGTGTGCACCAAAGGTTAAATGTAGCACGTCTAATGCATTTCCAAATGAGTAACCACCTGCATACGAGTAGCTTAGCATGCTAAAGAGTTTAAAATATGTTCCCCCGAAACTGGTTTAATTCCCATTAAAGACACACAGCATACTTCAGAAATAGCAAAAGTAACGTTCGCGTGCTATACTGAAGAGATGCGATTTGTTACTCTCTCCATTCTCTCGTTTATCCTTATTAATTCCTCATTTGTATTCAAATGAGTCTAAATGCATACAGAGGCTGGAAGTTCACTGTTCATGGCCTCGTTAACGGCACCTTCCACTTTCCGTGAGGGCAAAAAAACACAAAGCTAAATAATGAAGAATCTTCTCTGCTGTTTTCTCTTCCAGCGCCTTCATAATGTGCAGATTTGCCAATTAGTAACATTTCTCATGTGACACAGTCAACAGGGCGTTAAACGTCCCTCTGAAATAACTTGGAAACGCTTGAAGGGAGACTCTAAATGTCCACTCCAAACATTCAAACAACTCCAACTTGCTACAATACTTTTCCCCTCCTCAGAGAAAACGTACAGTTGGTGTTAATCAATCTAAAGACATGGCAACCCCTGCAGCAAGACATCAGGGAAATTATATTGCTAATGTTGGTAGCAAGGGTGGATGATATGGCTGCAATCGAATTTCGAGGTACATGTATAACTCATTTTATTTTAACGATAACAGCATCGTAATATTTTGTGGAAAACTGTACCAATAAGTTTAAAATAAGACACTGTGGGATATAAAGTTGCTATTACAGGATATAAAATAGCAAATATTAAAAAATAACATCGCAATTGTAAAATAAAGTTGCAGTAGCATGACAATTGAAATACAGTTGAAAAAACTTTTTTGTAAGACAATTATGTGAATAAATTTGCATTATGGAAGTTGCAGTTATATGAAGGATTGTGAGTTGTGAGAAATCTTGAAATTGTAAGATATTGTCAAACTATAAACGTAAGAAATTGTAAGCTATAAATTAGTTATACTAAAATAATACTAAAATTATGAGATGGTGTTAAATTACAAACAAATATGCTATTTTCAGAAAGTTGCAATATATAAAGTCATAATTATGAGGAAGAAACAAATTATGAGATGCGTCACAATTGTGTAGTCAAAAGAAACTCGCAACTGGGAGAAAGTAGCAGCCGTGGGAAATAAATTTGTAATTGCGAAATATATTCAGAGTTGAATGGAAAATGAATTATAAGATAGTTGCGGTTACAAAATTGTAAAATAAAAGCACAATTACTAGGTTAAATCTTCACATGATGTGAGGTAAATCTGTATTGTATTCGATTATTTTCTCTCTGTTTGGAAATTTATGAGCACAAATCAAAAGATAATGTATAAATAATACAGTGAAACCTCTACGTACCGCCATGCCTCCCAGTCTTAAAGACGTGCATTTGGTGAAACTTCATGAAGCTGATCAGAACCCGAAGATCGTTCTGAGGAACTGATCATTACCTACAAGAATACACAACACATCACAGCTGCAATATTGACCACCTGCTCCAAAGCACCCTTAATAGTCCTATACCATACAACTGTCTTTAATGGAAATCAATACACAGCAGACTGGTCTGTTTACAGCGTATGCCCCAGTCAAAATCGTTACAGTGCCACCCGAGAGACCGGTTAGTGAAGGAGAAGAAATCAGCGCAGTAGTGAATGATTCTTCCGCGTGAACGCAGCCGAGGCACTTCATCTTACCGCTCGGTTTACTCCGGCACACCAGCATGAGCACCTGCGGTGACAGCAGCATAACCACAGCTGAATGAACTTTGCCTATTAAACATAATGAGTATAAGTGCACGCCGTTAATGACTTACCCACTTTGCTGCAAATGAATGGTTACGCACACTGATATCAGCTTTTTTTTGTTGTTTATTGGGGCTCTATTTATAAAAATAGTGTAAAAATTGTACACTTGAATACTGATGCCTCAGTCGTTAGTATAATATATATATATATTTTTTTTTTGTGTTCACCAGAATTAATTTACATGGATACAGACGTGGACAAAATTGTTGGTACCCTTCGGTCAATGAAAGAAAAAATCACAATGGTCACAGAAATAACTTTAATCTGACAAAAGTAAAATTAAATAAAAATTCTACGAATGTTAACCAATGAAAGTCAGACATTGCTTTTCAACCGTGCTTTTCAACGGAATTCTTAAAAAATAAAAAAATAAATAAAAAAAATTAACTCATGGAACAGGCCTAGACAAAAATTATGGTAGAGCTAACTTAATATTTTGTTGCACAACCAATCACTGCAATCTGCACCTCTCAGCAGGTATTTTGGCCAACTCCTCATCAGCAAACTGCTCCAGTTATTTCTGGTTTGAAGATAGTCCCAAAGATGCTCAATAGGATTGAGGTCAGGGCTCATAGAAGGCCACTTTAGAATAGTCCAATGTTTTCCTCTTAGCCATTCTTGGGTGTTTTTAGCTGTGTATTTTGGGTTATTGCCCTGTTGCAAGACCTATGACCTGCGACTGAGACCAAGCTTTCTGACACTGGCCAGCACATTTCTCTCTAGAATCCCTTGATAGTCTTGAGATTTCATTGTACCCTGCACAGATTCAAGACACCCTGTGCCAGATGCAGCAAAGCAGCCCCAGAACATTACAGAGCCTCCTCCATGTTTCACAGTAGGGACAGTGTTCTTTTCTTGATATGCTTCATTTTTCCGTCTGTGAACATACAGCTGATGTGCCTTGGCAAAAACTTCGATTTTTGTCTCATCTGTCCACAGGACATTCTCCCAGAAGTTTTTGTGGCTTGTCAACATGTAGTTTGGCATATTCCAGTCTGGCTTTTTTATGATTTGTCCTCCTTGGTCGTCTCCAATTTTGTCCACTTTGGCTCAAACAACAATGGATGGTGCGATCTGACACTGATGTTCCTTCAGTATGAAGTTCATCTTGGATCTCTTTAGAAGTCTTTCTGGGCTCTTTTGTCACCATTCAGATCATCCGTCTCTTTGATTTGTCATCAATTTTCCTCGGGTGGCCACGTCCAGGGAGGTTAGCTACAGTCCCATGGATCTTAAATTTCTGAATAATATGTGCCACTGTATTCACAGGAACATCTAGCTGCTTGGAGATGGTCTTATAGCCTTTACCTTTAACATGCTTGTCTATAATTTTCTTTCTAATCTCCTGAGATAACTCTTTCCTTCGTGTCCTCTGGTCCATGTTGAGTGTGGTAAACACCATGTCACCAAACAACACAGTGATTACCTGGAGCCCTATATATAGGCCCACTGACTGATTACAAGATTGTAGACCAGTGATTCTAATTAGTGTACACACCTTGAATTAACATGTCCCTTCGGTCACATTATTTTCAGTCTTTTCTAGGGGTATGATCATTTTTGTCTAGGCCTGTTTCATGATGTTTTTTTTTTTTCTGTTGAAGCACGGTTAAAAAGCAATGTCTGACTTTCATCGGTTAACATTCTTTCATAGAATTTTTACTTTTGTCAGATTAAAGTTATTTCTGTGACCATTGTGAGTTTTTCTTTCATTGACCGAAGGGTACCAACAATTATGTCTGTATGTATTAACATCAACAACAACAATAAAAAGTGTCTTATTACTACTTATTACTACTACTACTACTACTGTTGTTGTTAATTATTTTTAAATTAATATAATGTTAAAATAATTTCTAATGTTAAAATGAATGATAAATAGCAATAATAATTTGATTAAACAGTATTATTATTGTTGTATTTTTAAAACTTTAAATTATTATTTTTTAGTTAACATAATAATGTCTAATAATGAGGAAGAGCTTGAACACCAGTCAAAATCAGCTGTTATTGATCAATCTCCACTAAGCACGAATTACATTCTCATCGTCAGAGCTGTTTTAGCCCCAACTTTACCAAAGGAAATTATCCCCATCTCAATTGCCATTTTCAAAGTGCTGTTCTTTCAGCAGCATGGCATCATCAAAATCCTTAAGATGCAATGCTAGCGACGCAAGCCACCATAAACAACCAACGCGAGTCAAGTGAAGTCTTCTATAAAGAATAACGGTGAGGGCAATCATTTACAATTCGTCTGCCAGTTTTCAAGTGTGCCATTTATAAGACTTTTGTCATCTGCTCTTGTTTGAATTGAGCATCTGGGCTGGGAGGACACTTGATTTACATCTCAGCTGTACAAACGAGTTCGTCTCTTGACACTTATGCGCGCGCGTGAACAAAGCGAGCAATCACTGCTGCGCACAGGCAGGAGAGATGGAGGCTTAGAAAAACAGTGTGGGGGGAAAAAGGAAATTATTGTCACTTCATCACAAGTACGAGTCTCGCATTCGCACAAAAAAACACACATAACCGCCTTCCTTTCTCTCGCGCTAATTCTCCTAGCAGTGTTTACAAAGTGCACAGCCATTAGCAGCCCACCAGGACCGCATGCAGTTAGCAGAGCAGCTTATAGTGCCCTCAGACCTCACACAGCAAGCTGTAATGTTTGCTGAAGGCTGTGGCCTTTGTTTTTATGTGTTTTGGAGAGTAAACACAAAGTAAATGAAAACTACATTTCAAAGAAACCTCCCGCTTGGGTACCACGGCCATTAAAGCTTTAAAACTGCTGTTTTAACCTCCTTTTCTTTCTATAGAACAGTTAGCGAGGAGCTAACTATTTGCCAACCAAAGGCACTCCTTGTAAATTCTGGTTTAAATGAGTACATTAATGCAAAATATGCATTCCAAATGATTATTTATGACCGTTTCGAACCCTTGACCTGACAGCTAGCCGTACAAAAGAAAGAATTTTTTTTTCCACTGCTGTCCGAAACCGAAGGCAGCTGTCTTGCCGTCTCGCTTCCCAGTCCATCAAAGACAAACGTTTTTTCCCAAGGAAACTGCTTGCAGACAGACTTCCAAGGCAGTATAATGTCATGTCTGAAGATCTAGAACAAACTCAAGTGAGCTTTAGAGATAATAATACAAATATTTAATTAATGACTACAATGCTCATTGCTTGACAGAAATGGAATTATACATTGGAATGAAATTAATAATGGATGTTTATAAATAAATGCATCTCTCGTCCTACCACTCCATCATACTTCAGCCAGCCAGGAAACCGTTAGTACGTGATTGTAATAGGTAATATCGTGGGCTGTAACAGGACACGTCTAACCAGATAAAAGCATCTTCTACCTCATACTGCCAAAAAAAAAAAAAGATAAGATATAAAATTACAGTCATGACAAATTAAATTCTTTAAAAAAATGAATAGATGCAATTGCAAGACATTTACAATTGAAAGAAAGCAAACTGTACAATTAAAAGGTAAGAGAAAAACTGAGCAAAAATAGTTCCAATTGAGAGAAAATATCGACAAGGGAATGAGCTTCTAAATGTCATGTTGCAAGATATAACGCTACAGTTATGAGAAATACAAGTCACAATTATTGGAAAATTACAAACTTCTTAAAATTACAAAATCTTAAATTCACAGTTGCCAGAAAACAAATTGTGTGTCACCATCTCAATTTTGACAAATGAGGTTAAGAATTAAAAAATAATAATAATCCTAAGAAAGACAGTTGGATTTATGTGGAAAAATAATAAAATTGTAAGATATAAAGATACAGTTGTAATCCTCCTGCAGACTTTTATTAAAAAACATGGTCAAAACATAGGCAAAGTTCAGACCATAACAAAGAGAATAATTCAAAATGAGCGCGGGTAAATCGACAGCAAACAGAATGACAAAAAGGTCAATCCAGAGACAAGACCAATAATCCAAACGAGGTGCAAACAGTGACCAGAACAGCAGGCAAAGGGTTAATCCAGAATACACAGTCAGAACACTAGGAAACTAGGACTAGCTTAACTAGGAATAGGCTCCGTAGTATTGCTATCACTTAGAGAGCGAGTATTGTCTACATGCTAGACAATACTCGGCAACTTAAATACTGTGTGAAATGTGATTCGGGTGAGCGTGTGATTTTTGACAGCTGTGTGAGTGTGAAATCAGTGTAAGGGCTGATGGGAAATGCAATCCAAGGTGAAGTGTAACATTATGTTTGGTGTGAGAGTGAAAATAATTGAAGAGAGGCATCTGGTGGTGAGTGAATAAAAGTCCATGGACTGAGTTCATAACAATATAATATTACAAGATACAAAGTTATAATACAATAAATAAAAAACGCAAGTATCAAATATAAAGTTGCAATTATGTTATTATTTACACATATTTATTACAATACTTATTTATTGATAGAAATTGAATTATACAGTGGAAAATAATCATGCTGGATTGAATAGCGCTGGATTATTTTATTTACTTAAAATTTTTAATTCCTTCATCATTCACTATTGTGATTTTCATATGTAAAAGTGCAGCAGGAACATTTACGGAAATTTCTCCTTTTGCATTCCACAGAAGATGCTCATACGGCTCCCTCTCCTTATTTCTCGCTACACTACTCTTTCTCTCCTTCCCCCTTCCCAGAGGGTGACTGAATTGTTGAGTTTCCCCATAGCAGGTTCATTATTCATGACTAAGATTCTGCCTCCATGAGAAAACCTCCCTACGCGCACCGGCCTGATTTATTGGCACCCAGACGTCAGTAATCAATGCAATATTTTATCCGCATCTCAACAGCAACAACTCAGCGGATTCCTACAGACCCTTCCAATCCCCACTGAAAACCCCCCGCCGGCAGCTTCCCACCTACGTCAACACCTTCCTAGATCGGAGACTCTACCGGCTCCCTGTAGAGACCTCCGGCAACACCAAAAAAAAAGAAGAGAAAAACATTAAAACTCACTAATGAGGTAGGTCCGGGCTTTGCATTCATAAAGAATCTCATTACTGAAGCACCACTCGCGGTCACATTGACAAATCCAAGAAGAATCAATCACAAAATCTAGTGAACTATTTTACTACATAGGCAGGTGTCTTATTAGGGAGTATCCGTCAAGTATTAGGGATTAGCCATCCTAGAACCTAAAGAAAATGTTTTAAAAAGCTCTCTATAGGAGATATGTATCCCATTTAAACCAGAATAAGCTGGTCTGATGGACTGAATTTTAAGACCAGCCTGGTAAACCAACTATGACCAGAAAACCAGCTATGGCTGGTTTACTTTTAGCAGGGCAAACCCGAACTCTGGAGATTTAGCAGGTGATTACAATAGTATACTGTTAGCATGTCGCTAAGCTAACTTAGTCTGTTACTATGTAAAACATAAAAAGGCATCTCATTCATAGTAGGTTTATCATCATATTTAAATGGTTTAACCAACATTTACTCCTGTTTTGATCAACAGGTTTGTGGCAAAGCATTCTGGGATTGCCTTTATCACAAAGGATACATTCAGTGCCAGAAGAATTGGGCCAAAACAAGAAAGGACACTACATAACTATGCTAAGTATATGCCTTAAAAGCAAAGTTTTGCACCAAGCTGCTCTATTCGGATGAATATGTATGTGACAGCAGAGGCACATTTGAATATGCAAATCTAGTATGCAATTATCTTTACTGTGTGATGTCCCGGTACCTAAATATTTCAGTATTTCAGTATAGTAGATGAGAAAATCATTCTATGCTTGCTAGAAGTCTGTAATTAAAGATAATGTATGGTGTGGAAACAGTCTTATCAAGAGCACTCATTTACATCACTTCACGTATGTTTATCAGCTTCATTTTAGCCCCCCAAAAAATTCTAATTAAAATGGGTTTCACTGATTAGTATAAATATACTTCTTAAAAAGAAATGTCATGTTTACTAATGGCATAACCTGACTATGCAGATTCAATATTTAATGACTAAATAAAATAATAATAATAATAATACTACAATTAAAAAACATATATTATATTTCAGACAAAATGTGTTACATGCCCTGGTCACCCATACATGAATGTCTTTCACACAGGGATTTGGAGAGGATTAATTGCTTTCACGTCTTTATTTCGAGGATAGAAACACTGGAAGCTTCATTCAATGGCGAGTTAAAACCTTTGACATGCTGTGAGAATTTCTGAACAACTTTAATTTGTGGCTTATGGAGTTTGAGGATTATTCCCAAGAAAGCATGAACCCATTAAAGAGGGTCAAAAGGTGAAAGCCTGTGGCTCTCATTAAAAATAGGGTGAGTTTGCAACTGTGAATGAGCAAAATAATATTGAAATACAAACTCACCATCTGCATGCAATCTTATGAAGCCACAAAGTCTACATTTCTTCCTGTGGTAACTGTTGCTTGAGAGTTTCACATATTGCAATGTTATGTTTCATAGTAGATATGACACTAATAGCGACCAAAAGGAAATGTAATGAAGATGAAAGATTATTATGCTAATCAAAACCCTTCAACTGGGCTTGCATTACAAATATTCCTAGAAGTTAATCAACGAGGAATTGGAATCTGAAGTTCGCATTTAGTATGTATGCAAAGAGAACTGGTCTCTTTTCATTAAGTTCAGATAAAAGAGAGAAAGAAAGAGGTGTGGTTTCTTTTGACTTTAAAGTGATTTTAAATGTGATGTGTGGAGAACAATTACTGTCAAACCAAACCCCTAATGCTCTCAAGTGCATATAGGCAGGTGTCTTATTAGAGAGTATCCGTCAAGTATTAGGCATTAGCCATCATAGAACCTAAAGAAAATGTTTTAAAAAGCTCTCTATAGGAAATAAAATAATATTAAACCAGAATAAGCTGGTCTAATGGACTGAAACCAGTTTAAGACCAGCCTGGTAAACCAATTAAAACCAGAAAACCAACTATGGGAAGAGCAAACCCGAACTCTTGAGATTTAGCAGGTGATTACAATAGTATATTGTTAGCATGTTGCTAAGCTAACAGTCTGATACTATGTAAAACATAAAGGCATCCCGTTTATAGTAGATTGAAGTTCATGTGTCATATTTGATTGGTTAAAAAATGACAACAGTCTTGACCTTTTGAGATCCATCAAGATGCCCTCGACGTGTGACAGTCAACAGTCAAAAGCTTAAAAGTAGGTGCTGCACTGAATCTGGTACATAAGTCCTTATGATTAAAAATCACATATTTCGTTTTAATGTCACAGTTAATAGTTAATTGCAAATGCTGCTTTGTGTTGATTATAAGCGCTGCCAAATCATACAGTGGAATGCCAGGCATAAAATGGACAGCCATGCTTTCTCGAAAAGCAGTTGAGCTAATTCAGTTACACTTGAGATTGTATTTATATTTATACAAGCTTTCTATAATTAGATGCCTTGTCTTTGGAGTCCATCGTTCTGTTTGAAACCTATAAAGACTAATTAAACCGGGTCGGAGGATAACGTGACGTACGGATCTCTCCTGCATCAGCTCCCCGTTGTGTTTTTCCTCTCTTGTGTTTCTCATCCCTTTGGACTTAATTTGATTCTCTTCTGAAATGAAAATGACTGCCGGGTATTTTTGTGTTGTAATTAGTACTCCTGCTAACTGAGCCGGGACAGTTTTGGACTTAATTATGCGTCACTGTAATTGATTTGATAAAGGTGCATATGCTTTGGGTCCTTTCTGCTCATTACGAAACTGTGCTTGGGGTTGTTGGGGACTTTAAACCGCACTTTTGGCAAAGCAGCTGTAGCTATATAGTATGGATTCTGACACTTTTAGAAACGTAACCAAACTGAAACAGAAATTCATTACTTTTTGCCACACTTTGAAGTAAGTGTTTGGGGGGCCCAAATAGCCCTCCTGGCTGGCAGAGGCTATTTAACTTACTGTGCCCACCAACATGTGGCTGTAATTGTAAAAGACTGCTATTAAACAACAGTGGCAGCTAATGTTTGGCATGATCAACACAAGTTCGAATCCAAACTCATTCTTATCCCTTTTCCCATCACATATCACATTGGATAGGCATTTATTTTCAATAACAATTTCGGAAAATACTCTGTAAGTGAAAAATAAAGTGTCTCATGAGTATACATGCCTAACGCTTGTGTATCATATCACGCCAAAAGTACATTTTTGCATATCCATACCACAAGTTTTTCTTTTTATTTGTACATTTTTATAATATCAGGTTCTGTTTATCTCTGCTGGGTTTAGGTTATAGGTACGAAGAGGGCTTTATTGTCCCAATAAGGCGCCATCCATTTGTCAATTTTAATAAAAATTACAATTTACACTGCAGTGCTTTATTACAATGTACTACAATACCTATTGACACTTATTGCAAATAGTATACTATTATTTTACATAATGTAATTAGAATATATTACTATTTGCTAGCAACAACTTTTTCTAAGTTTTAAAATTTACATCCAAAAACGTTTTTCAGAGTGTCACCTACTGTTATGTGTCGTTTTCACTCATAATTCGTGAAAATTGCATATTATCTAATTGCTAAGGATAGTTAAATGAAAAAGAAAGGTCATTTGGTCAACATTTAATCACCTGACTTTTTTCTCATTTGGAACACAAAAGACGGAAGAATGTTTCCATTTTTCTCCATATAGTAAAAGTTAATGGGATCCTAAACAAACTTTCGTAAAGAGGGGTGAGGGGTAAAGGAAGAAAGTGTTTTTAAAGTCTACAGGGCCGAAAGTGCCTGTAGGTTGAAGAAACAACCACTTACTAAATACAACAAACGCTTGTACCCAGCATTCTAATTTAGCATCTTATTTATTTTTTGGCCCTGGAGTAAGATTAGATTTGTACTACTGCTAGACAGACATTGAAAAACATTGGTAGAAATGTAATCACGAGTTTGAAGGCAGGGGCCTACAAAACCCTCCAGGGTTTTTAGTCATCGAAGATGAACCACGAGGATGACAATGAACCACATTCATGATGCGACTAATTCTCGAACACTCCAGGAGAAGATAAACAGAGCTAATGAAACATAAATGAATCATTGACTCGCTTGAAGATTTTGTTTTGTTCTCCAATAAACAAATCAAGGCTGGTAGCTGTTTGACGGTTAAATCAACAAGGATGTGTCATAAAAATGCATTTTTGTAAGGAGCGGAACACCCTTTATATGATCTGTGAAACGCCTCGGTTAATAGATTTAATTGCAGTGCGCTGTAGGACCATAATGCTTTAAGTGCTGAAGCCACCTATAGAGTTAGACATGATTAAAGGCTTTGATTTTTCTCTTATTTACTTACAGTAGCACTCAACCGAGCGTTGCTAATTTCATTTCACATAAGCCTCAGCTTGTTTGCAATTGCAGATTCACAATCACGGCAGT
The DNA here is from genome assembly GCF_018831695.1 of Puntigrus tetrazona. NCBI lineage: Eukaryota > Metazoa > Chordata > Actinopteri > Cypriniformes > Cyprinidae > Puntigrus > Puntigrus tetrazona. Next base: position 7,961,496 of record NC_056720.1, read on the forward strand.
CCAAAAAAAAAATGTGCTCGATTGTGTTGCATCAAAGCGTGTAACGCACAGAGGACACCGCATCCAACTCACGTACATGATATTGTTGTTAAAATATGGAAAAGAAGAGAGTTTCCCACCTTCTGGGAGTTACAGCAGGGGATGATGGGTAAGTGTTTGTTTGTGTAGGAGAAACAGAATATCGTCTCAATAGCAAAGTTTTCAGCAATTTTCAGCTCTGTTAGACCATGTTTGCTGTGGTGTTCCCCTCTTGGCAATACAGTACCTTGCAAGGAAAACAGCCTTTAAGATCAGCATTGCCTTCAGGAAGTCGACAGGACCACATTTATAAAGTACTACAAAGCGAGGTTGTGTACAAAGGAAGTAGAGTGCACCTCATGAGACTGAAGATCTCAGAACCTAGGTGACATGGGAAAACAGGCGGGATACTAGAAGGAGAAAGATATTAGGCTTGTGCGTAACCGATTTTGGTTACGTGTAATGCTGGGTTGTCAGGTATTTGTAGCTGTTCACATCTGATCAATCAAACCAAAGTTCTTTCTAACATACAGAAGAGAGAAATGTGGACATCACTAGGGTGAGTCTGAAGTGCAGTATAGACAGTCTGTCCAAAATATGTAAATGTACCTGCTGAATCATTCATTTAATGTGGCTGCTTATCCACAGGACTTCAGCAGTCCTACAACACATGCTTGTAACAGAAAACGTTTAAGACAAAAACCTGCATGCTTGGAATTAAACAATTCGAAGATTAGAATTCCAGCCGTACTCCTGATTAAACCGTAGCGGTGTGTTTCATTGATTGGAGGAATCCATCAATGACCATTCAAATGAGTAATAGCAGAGGACCTCGGAATAGCCCATCAAGGTCTTGAGGGCAAGGGGGAGTTCAGTTGTACCCTTCATTGCAGTTCCTGACACACCGTGTGTGGGAAATGAATCAGGAATGGGGACACGACGCAGAGTGAGTCCATTACGCTACGGGCGAGCATAAACACCGTGCTTGACCCTTAAATCAGCAGACGGGGTGCTGTATGAGAATCCCATCCCTCCCCGCCCCTCTATTGATCCAGCCCACTCATTACAGCCTCGACACACGCCATAAAGGCTCGCAAGGCTCTATACATCAGCAGCTGAAGCACAATATAATGCTCTCGATACTCATTCCGGTGAAGAGAAAAGATAAAAGCAAGAGCTAGGCCCAGACAAAAGGAAGTGAGTATAAGGAACTTCAGCATTTTCGAACTTTCTGACGCTCTCAACATTTCCGCCGCCCCGCTTTCAGTCCCGCTATGCCCTGCTGCTAAGCTCCCATAAAGAATTAATTAAAAACGCCCACTCATCTTCATCCCAGTGGACAAGAATGGTCAGGTTTGGGGTTGTTGCGGCACTCCAAATAAACACAGTGAGCGAATTAGCCTCAACATTCTAGTTCTGTTATAAGAATTTGATGTAAACTTATAAATAGGTTGATACAAATTATAGAGTCAAATTAATTAATGGGCCGACATATCACAAGATAAACATTGGGGCCGTCTGCTTGTTTGAACTGCTTCTCAGTTGTCACTGGCTGCGCACAGCGCTAAACTGTGTATTTGTTTACCGGGTGCATTCTGGTTATGTGCGTTTAGGACAGTTTGCTTCCTGCTCTTGCTCATGTTTTCAGCGAGTGTGTGTTTCTGTGTAAAAGTGTAAGATGTTTTGCCATTACCTCATTTTAGTCATCGCAAACACTGACAACACATTAGCTGAGTCAGAGTCATCACTCAGTCTCGTGCTTTCATACTCACACTCTTCCTCTCAGGCCATTCACTTAGTCATGATGGGAGAAAATGGTGCTTTCTCATTAGATTCATTGGTTGCAGCCGAAGCTCAGTGTTCTGTGTCAAAAAAGTTGAAAAGGTGGTTCAAATTAATCAGATTTAACTGCATATCAATATGTGCTAAGCTTGCAAATGAAAGGCATTAAAACATTAAATCACTGTGGCAGTAACTCAATTAAATTAAGACCTCATTAAATAATAAAATTATTATTTAATTTAGATCAAGTAAACTCCTTGAGGATGCAGGATTGCAATTTTAATGTAACAGAAAATTTAAATTGAATGTCATAACTTTTGACTTAAAAAGGACAGAATAAATGGGTGGGTGGGTGTGTGTGTGTGTGTAGACAGACAGACAGACAGACATAGAACAATAGAGCAGATAGATAAATAAAACATCAGTATAAACAGTCCTTGAGCATGCAGGGGAACAGAATTCAATACAAATGTTCTTTTTGATACAAATTTATTGCAAATATAGAAATAGATCTTTTGTACAGAAATTGAGAGACAAAGAATGAGAATCATCACCAAATAAAGAACACACAGAGCAATAAATGTCACATTTAACAATGGACAAGGGTTCAACTGAGTCAACTGTATTTGTAGGTCCATGCAGAGGGAAGAATATTTCATACATGGATCCATAATCAATCTCCCTTTAATCGTAATGAGGTGCGAAAGAGCTTCTAGCAAACATAACCTGTGACCTCTTGTCCAACATCTTGTCCTCTTGGAGACACGGGTCAATTAAGTACAGGTGAACCAAGAGGCCAACGGTCACATTTTGATGTGGTACCAAATTACTTAAATTAGTACAACAGCTTTTTTTTTTTTTTTTTTTTTTTGAACGGCAATCTCAAATTTAGTACATTGATGGGATGAAAACACAATTTCATCAGACACTCAAAAACTCCCAATGGTCAAATTGACTGAATACCAGCAGATATTCTATTTCCGCCATCCCACATGGGCAGGAGCAAGAATGTGTCCAATCGATTGCGGCTGGTGGAGTTTATTTGTCAGATGGATTGAATTTGGGCCATCATAGTCTCTGAGCAAGTGGTTTTCAGACTTCCAACTCCCAGATTATGCAGTGAATTATACATAAGTATCTGACAATTAAGCCATCGAGGGACAAGGTCTTCCACAGAAGTTCAACTGTCATAAGAGTGTGTCAATTTTTGACAAATTATCCTTTCAGTACTTGTTTTGACAGTTCAAAGATGCTTTCATAATAAACCTCTCTTAAGAAAGCAATTGAAGACAAGCCTTCTGGGATGCCTGAAGATCAATAACTAGGAGAGGTGATTAATCAATGCTGTTAAAACATTAAAGAACAACAAAGACTCCAGCACAAGAGGAACCTAGAGGAACTCTACACAAATGTGCAAGGTAAACTTCACTCTTTAATGTGTACTGACTTCTCTACGTTAACCTCTTGCTAAGTTGAGTTAATTAAGTGGTAGACAAACCAACACTGAACTATATCGATGAACCGGGTTGGAAATGCCACTGGAGACAACGAATAACCAAGGTGACACCGAAACCAATTTACCGTAGGACTCTTATCAAGTTCACCACCATATTTGGATTACATTAAATATGTAAAATAATCAAAAACAATTAAGTCAAATGCTAAAGCAATTTCTACATTCCTGGGTCAAACACTGAGGGGGTGAGTTGGCATTAATTAGTAATGGGATTAATTCACAAATGCTAATAGTTTGTTGTCAGCATTCTCAACGGTTGACCTCTCCGACCAACAAATGCGCATCTTTTTTTAATCAGGGACTCATGTCAATTAACCCTACTAGTACTGAACGAAAGTGTCTGATCAGTTCGAGTTGAGTCGTATGACGAAGGCCAAAGAAAATGAAGGGTACACAGTAACATCAACAAAATTTTGATGTAAATAGTCACATTTGGCGATGATCTGACCTATCATTTCATCAAGTAATTGATTCATTTACTGCGGCAGTTGAATACATTATACATGTAAATGAGTTTAAATGCGATGGCAGTGAAAGCGATGTCTGAAGAAAAGTAAGTCAATAAAGCCCGGGGTGGGGGAAAAAAGGACAAAACATCACAGAAAAAACTCTGTTTCCTAGTGTTTTTGACATACATCCACTCAGTATACACAACAATAAATTTTAGGCTCATTGAAAATACAGGAAATCATGCAAATATAACACTTTATTTCATTTTCATGTCTTTTTTCAGTCTATAGTTTCAGTCATCTTAATTACAGATCATTGCACGACCCCGACCGTTAAAAAAAACAAAAAACAAAACAAAAAAAAAAAAACCCTCCCCAAATACACTCTGGTCCCACCCCAAAAGATGATATACAGAACAAGCTTGGTAGAAAAACAGTCATAGACTCTTTACAAAATTCACAGATGTTTCGCATTTCCTTCAATTCAATAAGTGACTCCGTTCAGGTGACCTAAACATTGTAAACTTGATTGGTGCACGTTGAGACAGAGTTAATAAATTAATAAAAAGACAATGCATAAACACATAAATCAATCCTAATATGGTTCATAGACTAGATGATTATTTTAAAATGCCAGATTCCCACAATGCTCTCCTGATCAGCTCTAGGCAACAACTAAATACAGCCATTGGCCTTTACGTAAGTTTGGAAATACATCACTGGTTTTTATTAACTTTCAGTGTTTAAGATCAAGAGAAGGAATTTGCAACATCACATAAATCAAATTAAAAAGGTGAAAATGGGAAAATGCATCACGGTATCTGTTAGTTTCAATCAATACAGCGCCAACAATCTGTCGCCAACAGATCTCTATGCTGCGCTAACTCCAAGATGATTATCTGCAGCATATTATGCATGCAGAGAGCACAAGATCCCACATGCTGGCCGTAGACTCATTTAGAGACCGCTGGAATTAGACACGTTCTGAATATCACACCCGGCAAGAGGCTGAAAACACGCTGCTATGTAAAATTACCCTCTCTTCGGATGACCGTCGAATGCGAACTGAGGAAAATGAGTTGCCTGATTGCTAGTCACTCACTTAGCATATGCAAAACCATGCCACACACAAAATAAACGAAGTACACATTTCATAAGCTAGCATGCTAATCCTCACACTTACAGGCAACGAACATCTCTATCTACAGAGAATCTTTAGCGTGATGCTAAGTGCTTTGTTAGCAGCTTTGTTTGTTGGCCTTTTCAAACCTCATTAAAAGCTATTACTGGAAACTGATAGCACCACCATGGCTAGGCTAGCTGATGTGGTGCTAGCTCCTATGCCTGATTCCCCAATCAAAAGCTTTTGAAAATGGGTCGGGAGCGCCAACTAGGCCAACTAGGCTCTTTTATTTTGGAGCTGGATTATCCTCTTCATTTGGGAATGTTTTTTTCAACCAAGCGCTGAGAGAAAAGACTGAGCTAAAAAAAAACTAGCAAGGACTATATGGCTGGAATTAAACCAGAAGCAGCATTATTAGTGGTCAATTTAAGATGACTGGGATTTCATTTTTTTTTTTGCAAGAAAGTATTAACAGCTAAAAGGCTCTGAATTGACAAAAAACGGACAGGTTATCTATCCGCATTAAAGTAACATTGAGATTATTCCAGTAACTTGGCTATTTGACATAAGCAAGCTAATGACTTTGGTAGTGATCTTTAAAGAGGTTCATGGAGGTTCACTGAAGATTTGAGCATGGCCATTTTTTGAAAAAATGTAAATAGGGTCCATTTTAAATTCATTACTTACAATATGGAGTGGCACTAAACCATCAGTGGGGTTTTAGAAATAGTGGACATAAAAGGCCTCATTTAGAGGTCTTATCTACTATGTACTGACAGCAGCAGAGCTGTCCTTGAGTCTGCATTAGCGCATACTCTTATAGCCCTGTCTGAATTCATCAACTCAAATCAAAATAAAAGAACTTAATAAACAGAACTAAACCCGATGGAGGTCAGAGCAAGGCATACTAGCAGAAAGGGCAAAGCAATTGAAGCACAGCTGCATACACTTGGCTCGAAAATCCAACACATTCGGATTGAAATTTCAACCATTTACATAAAAGGTTATTAACATAAAGTTACGCTACTGTTCAAAAGTTTAGGGTCACTAGGTTTCTTAAACGTACCAATTCTGCATTTATTTAATCAAAAATACAGTTAAAACGGTAATATTGTGAAATATAATAGATTTTTTGTTGTAATATATTTTAAAGTGCTGCAAATAGATTAATCAAATTTAGAATAAGAGTTTTTGTATGTGTGTGTGTACTGTGTATATATTTTTTTGTATATATAAATACACACGTGCATGTATATATTTAGGAAAAATATATGATGTTTATATATTGAAATATATTTAGGTATAATTTATATGAATATATATCCAAATGCATGTAAATGTTAAAATATATGCTTTATGTTTATATATATATATAGTATACATACACACACATATACATAAGATACAAAGCATATATTTTAACATTTACATGCATTTATAGTAATAACTTTTTGATTATCATCAATGTTGAAAATTTTTCTGTTAAAAGTCTTAAATGCCATATTTGATTAATTTTATGCATCCTCTACAGTACTACAATATTAATAAATAAATATTATTATTAACAATAATAGAAGGTCTTACTGACCTCAATCCTTTGAATGGTAGTGTAGAAAAAAAAATAAAGAAAAATGAATAAAATAATAGATAATTAGTTAATAGTTTAGATGTCAGCTACCCAAAAGTATATCATAAATTATTATTTTTTTTTATTTGTGCACTTCAGCACAAATCCAAAATGCAGTTGTAAACGAAATGTGTTTTTTATGTAATGCAAAGGTTTGTAAGTATCTGCTCCCTCATTCCAAACAGACCACTTACTAAACTTTCAACAAAATATTTCTTCTTTATTCATATTCATCCGACATTTAAGTCCTCTTATTTTCCAACCCCTCCCATCTTTAATATGGAGACAATTTCCACCATTCGAACATTTCCCAATGGATAAAATCATACCCCACACTATACTGTGATCTCGCCGAATATCCAGTATCACTTAAAAACCTGCACCGTAACACTAGTAACATGGTTCGCAAACGCCTTTTTGAGCTGACTTTTAAAGTGAGAGGAAAATCAAAGAGCAAAACCATGTCCCCTCCTTTAAGAGGATTTGTGTTTTCCTCCTCTTCCTTTTCAAGTGAATATCACATTGTGTTCTCTCTTTTTCCCCCCCTCACTCACTCTAGTGTGGCACATCCACTTTGCATGTTTCTAAATAGAACATCACGCCCGGAGGTCGAAACAAACCACTTTTGAACTTTTTTTTTTTTTTCCCACATTTATCGCTCTTCCTCAAACTCATACGCTGCACATGTATAAAAGTCATTCTCATTGCGATATCCGGAGGCCCTCAATTTAGTGATCGTGCAAAGCAGTATTGTGCACATATGGCAGGATATGAGTGAAAAACGAGTCTCTTTTCCTGTTGCGCATTCGCTGTTTTTTTTTTTTTTTCGCAACTATCGAAGCATTTCACTCAACTCTGAATGAAATATCCACACCATCTATACCCAAGAAACCTCAAAGGGGTCGGAAAATGCTGTGAGGTGTTTTTGAATTGTATGAATAAAAAAAAAAAAAAAAAAAAATCAGATGCCCCTATGGTCATCACGAAAAGATTGATTGCCTGGTTAAACAAGCAATGGACGCATCTAACACATGAGTGAGGACGTAAATGCGCCTTTGGCCGATATCGCTGCCTATCCGGACTGATCAATGCAACCCGCAAAAATAAACTGTATTTATTATTACTCCAAGGGGCTGCAAATATGAAATTGAATGGCATATTTTCTCAACAAAGCTGAGATGCTGTAAACTAATGTATCTGTCTAACAGTCCGCCATGCTTGACAGCTAATAACAAAACGGATAGAAAAGAAAACCTATTGAGGGACATTTTAATCTTTTCACGGCATGATAAAAAGCAGCAGTCCCTCAGCTTTGGCATATAGGGGTAATTAAATCCCTGCTTAGGGTGAAAAGCATTACAAACTCCATTTTCAAAAGACCCCCTGTAGACCTTTTCTTCACACACGATGACTTACCCACTACATATGCATTAAAAGTGTATATAACAGAACCTTTCGCAACCTGACAGAACTTACAAGACTCAGGGTAGTTTGAGGCGCATTAAAAATGAATTGGGCTGAGCCGTGCCTTGAACCACATTTTTTGCCGTTTATTCTTTTTGTCTGTTTTCGCTCAAAAAAAACAAAACAAAACCCGTGGACTGTTTGCCGAGTGTAGCCCTCAACCTTAGCTTGACCCTCACGGTATGAAGGTGGCAGCATTATCTTCCTGCCATACTTCTAGACATTGCCTGTCCTACAGGAAGTGTGGAGATGTTCGTAGGACTTAACCTTCAGAATTTGGATAGATGGAGTAGTGCTTGCTATTCAAACTTAAGTTACTCTAGTGCCTTCAGGCTATTGTAGACTGTGCTAACTTAATTCTGCTATATAATCATCATGAAACAGCATTCAAAACCCCTAGAATTTCTCTAATTTGCCGTGACAGGATAGTCAAACAATTTTTCCTGTGTACCGGGAATTGTTTGAATTGGAAAAAGTGGATGATACATACCAGAATATGAAGCCTGACTTCTTGAAAAGCTCTGAGAAGACTTTTGGATTTGTAGACACTGAAGGTCAAGTTCACCTTCAAGTGCTTCTTGATACATCTACCTTTACTTGACATTTTGCTGTAGACGTGTCGTATGTTAACTTTAAACTAGTGCTGTAAAAGGACTAACTGCAATTGATCACATCCAAAATAAAGGTTTTTGCTTACATATGTGTGTACTGTGCATATTATGCATATATAAACACGTTCATACAGTACATATTTAAAAAAAAACGTATATATTTCTAGCATTTTTATATATATATATATATATATATATATATATATATATATATATATATATATATATATATATATATATATATAAGCCAATATTTTGGTTTACAGACACACACACACAATATATATACACAGTACACACACACACATATATTATGTAAACAAAAACCTTTATTTTAGATGTGATTAATGGTTTGACAATGAATTACTTGGAAAGTAGGAATTAACTAAAAGAAGATGGAAGAACGTATACATCAAGCACCAAAAGAGTGCATTTTTCATGGTAACTTTAAACAGTTTAAACATAAAACAAGGAAGTTTGCGAACCTATACAAAACGGAAAACTAAATTATGCAAAGCTGCCATGAAAGCAATTGAATTAGTAATGTACATCAAACTTGACCTTATTACAGAAGCTATACTAATAATGCGTGCCGATTCATCGCTCGCTTAAATTTGCTGTCTTCCCCAAGCTCGGCTCCCTTATTACTCAAAAATTGTTTGACTGAAAGGCACGCAAAACTCGAGCCTCAATCACAGCGGGTTCTTCTCTAAGGTCTTGGTTAACCTGCTGAGTTAATACCCATCTCAAGATAAGGGGGTTGGGAATGCTCGGCGATTCGAATCTTTTTGCATTAAACCCGGAGTGGTGCCATGGAGAGTGCGAATGACATTTTATTCCTTGTTCTGGTGACTAATCAGGGGTCTTGCGGGGGCCTGGCCTGATTAAAGCAGTTGAAAGTACGTACAGCTCATTAAAACAAGAAAACCTTTCTGTGTTTTAACCGCACACCAAATTCATTTCATGAAGGCTTCAGGAGCATAAGCACGAACACTCAGCTGGAGCATGAGGAATAGAGATATGAAAGAGAAATTGCTGGCACAATACATTAGCAGGGAAAAAAAGGGAAGGAAAAAAAGAAAAAAAGGATTCATCACACTCTGAACATGCAACTAAATTTGACAAGTGCATCAGAGGACAATGGTAGGTTTTGAAAGGCTTATTATCTCCATGGACAAGATGGTAGGAGTCCAGAGAATTGTGGGCCGTAAGTCTTTCGCTGCTTAAAACTTTATTAGTGGGAGGACGGAAATTGTTGAAACTATGGTTCTCGGTAAAACCGTATAGAGAAGGGAACTTTACTCACCAGTGTTGTGGGAGTTAAAGTGCCATTTATGTGAGCAAAACTACTTTTTTTTTTTTTTCCTGAGGTATTTCTAGTAAATTCTAAATGCTCGAGCCTGTAGGAAACCTGCTAAATATCTTTTTCATGCAAATCAATGCAGCCCTGATGTGAATTATCCATTAATTTGGATGCATTAAGCTACATAATATAACTGGGAATCAATCAAAGCACAATCCACATCAAAATTATACAAACGCATCTGGATTTTGGCCTCGAGTACACCTGATCAGGAAGGCATTCTGGCAGACAAAAACGAAACCATTATGTTATTATATAGTGTCCTCTGAAATGTAAAATCACATTAAATAAACGCCAACTACAACAATGACATTTCAATCATAAAACAATGCAGTTACTTTGACAAATAAATAACAGTTACAATCTTACAAATGTTTGGCACCGTCCTTTAAAATAGTTCGCTCTTTGTTTTAGTGCCAAGAGGGCACTTTTAAGACTATGTGTCTGTAAACTTATACATTATGTGTAGATTGTAGACTCTGCATATGCCTTTGTGTACATGTGTGTGAGTGTTTGTGTGTACGTGTACACATACAGCGATTTTGTTTTCACTGGACATACCCATTGGAAATCTAATACTACTTGTACATATACTGTATGTAACCATTGTTAGTATAGATTGTTCTCATGTTGGTTGTGTTTGTCACAGTTTTCACAGTCATCCATCAGTTACATCTGATCAACATTGTATATCTTTAAGACCACACGCACATAAGTTACCAAAGAAACAACTTATCAGCAGGGAATCAAACCACAAATAGCTGTCATTCCCATATGCCAACAATATACTTAAAACATTCCAAGAGCATAATAATTTATCTCCAATTGTCTTAGCTTGGTATCTCCCAACCACAGTGCAATAACGCAAGCCTTGAGGCTGTTTAGAAAATTCATCTCCTAACTGAATTTAGGAAAATAGTTGGGGCAAGAAAAAAAAACAACTAACTTTTGGAGTCTTAAATGGGAATAAATGAGATTTCAGGAAAGCTAATGATGGTAGAATATATGCATGTGTGGGTTTGTCGTTTTGTCGCAAGCTCTTGCTATGTTTGTCATATCAATCCATGTATACTTTGTTCATATACGGTTCAATTTTCACACTATTTTATACAGACACACATAAAACATTAGCTTAAGCTTTAATATAGCTTCTTTCTTTACAGGGTAGCCAATGTTCATCTTATCTTATTAGACTTTGACTGCAACCTGGAATTCCTCGTGAGAGGTTTTAGTAAAATGGCTCACAAGGCAAACCTTTGAATTACAGAGCATTGATTTTGACCCCTGAAGGATGATTGTGACATTACTGATACATGCTGAGAGTTTATAATTTTCACCAATAGCCAACTGAACCTGTAAAATTAAGATCAGTTTCCATATACAGGCTGGATTCTAATGACGTGTGCACTCAATGGTGAGAAAACCCAGTGCATGTCAACCATAATCTGCATTTATTAGACAAAACAAATGCCTTGATGTTTTTCATCAAAAAATACCCTTGCCTATTTTCGTAGTGCTTAAGGACTATTTTTAAGCCAATGAATTGCTCTAAAGAAGAAGAGCTGCAGCTTGCCTTTCATTGCCACCGGCGAATCATCAAAACTCCAGGGATGCATTCTGGGTGATGACCTGACCGGAAAGGGCGAGATTAATTTCAATCACTTCTCCAATCTGGCAGTGTTAATAATATTAGCACCTCTGTGACCTCTTGACTCCTCTGCTGCAAATTACTAATTAATTTTCCATGTGAGGACAATAACAAGGTCTTAAAAAATGAGATGTGAGAAATAATTGAATTTGTTTCATACCATCCCTAGTTTGACCATAACCGACATTAGGTCAGGAGGAGTGGGCTTTAACAGGAAAAAGAAGGCCAGATCAATAGGGAGAAATAACAGCAGAGCTACTACGGTATTGAATAAAAGTAGACCTGACCAAATAATAATTGAAATGCAAATATGGCATTGGATTCTGTGGAATCAATGGTGGTAAAAAAAATAAGCATTTTACATATGTGAAGCCTGTTCAAGGATTTCTGTGCCTGTCAGAAGCTTAACGGGCCATTGAAAACTTTTACTCAAACGCCAGTATGACTGTTATTCTGAAATTATATATTTAACATTTCATGAAATTATAGCTTCCAAATTAGGTTTGCCATTTTGTGAAAGTGTGTCATTGAGTAAAGCTTTGGCATTTTGCCTCCCAATAGGCTAAACAAAGCAAACCCTTTGTGTAACATGCCTCAATATTTAATACATAATGGTAACCTTGTGTATGTCAGCCTATTACAACATTGGTGTCTATATCTAGCTGCCACTTTTAAAACCAAACAGACAAAGCTTCCATTCTTAAATCCCATTTTGCTCTTTCTGTTTTTAGAAAGAAATAAAAACTGTCTGAAGTATCTACAAATGAACAGAAAAATGTCTTTGAGGCTGGTTTTTCCACAAACAAATGCCAAAAAGAAATTTACACTGTTTTATCGAATTTCCACACTTAAATACAAAGCATGTCCAAATTGCTGCCTCTGGTTTGCTAACTTTGTCCCACACATGCTGTGTAAAATATGAGTAGGTGTCTCAAATCAATGAGTATGCTTTGCTTGAACAAACATTAGGGAATGGGTGTGAACAGGGTATCCATGTTTTGACCTGTGGCTTCAGCAAAGCGAAACTCACTTTTCTTTTTTTTCCCCTCTTACTAATTAACATTGTAAAACAATCATCTTGACAAGCATTAGTTACCACTGTCACTCGAGACTATATCCAGGCATTTGTAAAATAAAACCACTAATTCCTCATTTAAGACTATTATCTTGTCAAACTACAGTGCAAGAGAGCATAGGTGGTACACAAGGTAAAATGGAGGGATTCTAAACTGAAATCGGTTGCCTTTTTAAGTGCCACATTTCCTGTGCATTTCTGGTTGGTTGCTTATCTATGCCTTAATGAGCTTGGAACACCTGCTTAATTCTGTCTCTTTCAGAACACTTGTCTCTGTGGTGGCCTATAGGGACCAAAGCACCTGCTGATGGAGTCTGCCGAGCTGTCTCAAGAGTCATTGTTTCTGTTCTCCACAACCTCACCTCCTGTTGTCAAGTCTCTTGCAAGTATCACAGTTTCTGCTGTGCTGACACCCCCTTCCAGTAGTCCAGAATGTCATGGAGATCCTCATCCTTTGCAAACTGCACTTTCTTTCGAAGAGCATGGCCAGCGGCTATGTAGGCCTCCTCACGGGGGCTTTTCTTGTATGGTCGGAAGCGCTCCCAGATTTTAAGCGTGCTCTCAGAGGAGTACTCAGGGCTAGAGGAATACCCTGAGTAATTGTGGTGGCGGGGAGAAAGCTGTGAATAGGCAGTGTCCTTCTTGGTGCGAGTGAGAGGCTTTAGAAAGGAGACTTTCTGGGCAGGGGAGTCAGTGGCACCCTCATAGTAGAGGGCGGGGAAGGAGTGTCGGTGCTCTGAGCAGTGGTAGTCTGGGTGCACCTCCAAGTGGTGCTGCTGAGCTGTGCTGCCCCCACCTCCGACCACAACACCACACCCACCCGAACCACCACTGCCACCACCGGCTCCCCCTCCACCCCCGCTGCCACCATCTCCTCTGCCATTACTGACTCCCTGAACCCCTATTAAGGGCAACCTCTCCATGGGCTCCCCGCACCGAACAGGGCTACCTTTCTCAGGGTACTTGCATGGCTCTGTGCTACGAGGATCGGGGACATCCAGACTGAAGACCCGAGCACTTTTGACAGAGCCTCCGGAAGAAACGCTGCAGCGATTTTTGACAGAGTTGATAGGAACAACTGCAGCATCTGCACTGAGTTGCCTCTGCAACGGCCGGGATGCTGTAGCTGGGGGTGGGTCCCTGTAAGGAGGGGAGAGAAACCCACCTCCACTGATGCCGGGCCGCTCAGAAAGGGGCAAAACAAGAGGAACAGGGGGTGGAGGACGGATTTTAGGGGACGACATGATCTGGCATGTCTCTGTGATGGTAGGGGAAAGTGGAATTAGCCCCCTGGCTAATGAAGGGACACTAGGAGGTGGTGGAGAGGCAGTGTTATCTGCTGTAGTTGCAGTGGCTGCAGCAGCTGCCACAACAGCTACAGAGTCTAGTTTGAGTGCGTCAATGCAATTATTGATAATCTGATTTACTTTGTCCACCTCCTTGGCAATGGTAGAGATCTCCGATGTTGAATCTCGGCCATCATCATCAGAGTCATCTCCTCCATTAATCCCATTTTCATCCCTTGTGATTTCATCCCCTGACCCTGCTACAACTCCATCTCTTACTCGCTCCTCTCCTCCTGCTGACGTTCTTACATCCATGTAGTTGCCCTTATTGGCGGCCATGGCTTCTGAGAAAGCTGTAGCCATTTTCTCCACTTGCGGAAGGGAAGAAAGCCGAGAAGAGGTGGTATTGGCTGAACTATGAAGGACGCCCAAGCTGGAGGATGCTGACTGGGACAGCTTGCCGTGGTGGTGTTGATGATGAGACTGGTCATGAAGTTTCTGCAAGGCTGAAGGGTCCTTGGCTGCTGCAGCAGCTGCTTCTGGCCCATAGCGCATCTCTAAGATAGTTTTCTTAACACTAATAGACTTTTCCTTTTCCTCCTGCATTCGACGCCTACGTAAGCAGTAGTACACCAAGCCCAACACAATGACCATCCCAAACAGGCAGCCTAGAATGGTCATAATGTAATGGGTGGTGGTAGAAGGGGTTGCACTCAAGTTATCGGGCCCTGGAGCCCGAGTTGCAAAATACAAACAAGTGTGATTGTACCGCTGGGAATTGCGAATGGAGGCAACACAAAAGGTGTAATTTGTGTGGGCCATTAGGTTGTTTAGTTTGACGATCTCTTTCTTTTTATTTAAGTTCATGACATCTGACACAAAGGTGTGGTTATACTGCACTAGAATATACATCTTACTGTAGGGCTTGGGTATTTGAACCAAGAGAGATGCAGAGGAGAGGGAAACCATTTGTAACTTAATGGTGGGGCTGTATGTTGGGTCAGTGGTTGATGAAGCTGTGGGCTGGTGATAAGGTCCCGTCTGATCATAAATATCTATCCCCATCCCAGAAGAGTCCAAGTCAGGAGGCAGGGCTGTTATGCCCCCAACAATCACTCCATCCTTACACATGGATGACAGGATAGAACGAGCATTTCTTCCATGATTACCTCTAGGGCTCAGGAGAGGGTAGCCAAAAAGTTCTTTTGGGGTCTCACACTGGAGCCTGTCATAGGTGTGAGTGACATTGTCAAATGCCTCTAGCCAGATAAGGAAGCCATACAACTCACAGCCACAATGGAAAGGATTTCCAGCCAGTTCACACACTATTAGCCGTCCACCCAAAACAGTAAAGGTGGATGAATCCAGCCTTGCTAATTTATTAGAGGAAAGATCGAGACTGCTAAGGCTTGGGCACTCCCAGAAGGCATTGGTTGCAATTACCTCAATAAGGTTATGCTGCAGATACAGGCACTGCATTCGACCCAACCCTCGCAGCATCCCCTCAGTGAGGTTGGTTAGCTTGTTATATCCCAACTGCAAGACCTGTAGATTGGCCTGTCCTGCGAAGGCACCATCCTCAATGTAGGAGATTTCATTCTTGGTGAGGTTGAGGTCAGTAAGGTTGGTGAATCGGCTGAGGGAGCTGAAGAAAATTGCTTTGAGCTTGTTTTCATTCAGCCGCAAGTCATGGACGGTGTTGTTAATATGCTGTGGGATTGTCTCATATGGAGGCTGGTTCTGACTGCAGATTGCCAGCCACACATAGCCTTTATCCCCTTCAATTAGCCAGCAGTCACCCCTCACAAAAGAAGGTGCATGAAGGAGGAGAAAAATAGGGAGAGAGAGGATGAGGAAGCAGGGTGAAAAAGCACACGATAAGCTGAACCTGCTAGCCATTTTTGAGCAAAAACTGGATTTGTTTTGACCAAGGTGGAAATGAAAGAGGTTAGGGCTCAAAATAAGAAAAATGATCACAGGAGATGGACGGCCAATAGGATTACAAAGACAGGTTCTGGGGGTAAAAAGTGTCTTGAGGGCAGTCACAGCTGTTCAGGAACCATAATGTCAAACATAGTCCCCATTTTACGCAGTCCGCGTTATAGGTTTATAGCGTTGCTTGCCACAGCTGTAACTCATGGTCTTCGACTTCTTGACTGCTCCCCTTTTAAATCGCTGAGCAGTGCTTTCAATCTGTGAGTCTTTGGATCTGTACAAGAGACAAAAAGGGAGAGAAAATTGAGAAATTAATGATTACAAAAACAAAACCAGGTTTAGAAGACCATTCATGTATTCAAATTTCTAAAGCCATGAAACTTTGTCTTTACTGTGCTAGTTTTATAAGTCAACAATGTTTGATTATGTAAAACCATGTTGGTACAACTAAACAATAAAGGCTCAAAACTGTTCTAAAAGAAAGCATAAATGACAGCATAATTGGGGACCAGAATGTAAAACAGCCATTAGTCTTTGTAAGTCACTGAGTTTTTACAGTGCCTCTGAGGATTCATTTAGGATTACCATTATCCAAACAACACAATTCTACATGTCACTCTTTTGCAGAAAAAAAAAAGTTGGATTCATTGGTTATAAAATGCATAAAACATCTTGGTAGCACAGCAAAAGTGGCTTAACAAAACAGCAATGTGGGTGTACATGATTATATGTGCATGCGAGTTACTTTTTTTTTAGTTTAGGTGTACAAAATACCACAATACCAGTATTGTCCCAACAACTCTAAGTGTTATGAATTAAATACATTACAAAACTTTACTTGCAATGTGGTATATGTTGGATCTTTATAGCAGCTTAACACTACAGATATCAAGCCCCAGGTTAGTTTTTTAATAAATCACAGAATGCTCAACCCGGCCTAATTTATCCATTTCTTTAGACTGCATGTGTACTGAGACACCACTCACGAAATGTTTAATTCATGCTTTGAATTAAATCACACAGAACAAAATTTTAATAATCCTTTACATTAGACTACAAATATTGTCATGAAATTGTGCATAATAAAACCCGAGCCACACCGCACCGCCATTTAGTCTAGAATGCAAGCATCCAATTTTACGATAGTCACTTCTCATTCCTAAAGCCCTCACGGAAACAGAGAACCAGTTTCCCCTGGTGACCAAGCTCAAGATTGAAATTGACAATTCAATTCCTCAACTGACGTCAGCTGATTTACCACTGACCCTCCGAGTGTGTCATAACCATGGCATACTCTCGTAACTGTCAATCTTTCAGTCCCTCAAGACTTAAATGTGTGCGCTGGTCTTTTCATCTCTGCAGAAACGACATTAGGTAAGGAGTTTCAAAACGCGTTTACATCAGCCTCATTAAATACGCACAAATATAAATTACACCCAAGAAAATGCGATAGGAATGTTTGTAGGCAACTGGGTGTGTTTGTATGGCTATGAATGTATGCGTGTAAACATGTTGGTTATGTCAAGGGAAACGTGCAGTGCATGCAAATAACGTGGAAGACTTTTATGCAAATTGAATGTGAAGAGATGTAATTCTAAAGGGAGTATTAATTACCCCGTTGACGAGAAAAAAGCTTTACATAGCGCTACTTGAACAGCCGTAATTGTGAAAGTTATCCTACACCGGCTGCATAATGTAACTTCAATATGTCAGATGATTGTTGCACATTAAACCAACAAAATATATTATACCCAGTGGAATATCTCAAACACTTTCAAACTATTAAATGTTAATATCCCACAATGCACTGGGATAAGCAAAGAATGGTAAAGTTGTGGTGCTTGCTTAGGGTTTTCAAAATTCCAGGCGTAAGTATTAAATGTTGACATGCAATTAAAGACATTGAATATTTACATCGTTATTAACCAGAATTTTAAAAGATATCACAGCGAAGACCCACTGAAAAAGCTTTAAGCTAAATGGTAAATTCCATTTTAAATGGACTTTTGATTCAAAGCTTTATAATTACTGTATAGTTACAACTTCTCCTTGTGACAACTATCCCCAAATCAACCATATACATTATGCAGTTCCTCTCTTTATAGCTTTCGATGCCAGCAGTTTAACCTCCTTCTCATCCCCAGTAACATCGGCTCATTTTCATCCTTCTGTTCTCTGAGCTCTGATCCCGTCAGATAAAGATCTAATTACTTAGTCTACTCACTAATGCCTAGAGAAAACACTCAACCAGTTATTCTCCTCACTGAGCAGGCCTGTCCAAATGCAAGGTCACCTCAATATTACAGCAGAGGCCTCAAAGCAGCATCTTAACACATACAATAACTATAATTCCCTGTTGATTTCATTAAAAACAACCTCTAGAAACACAACACTGAAGGACCATCTGGCTTCCAGTGGTTTAAAAAAAGTAATAATACAAGTTAAAAAAAAAAAGAGTTAAAAGATCTCCCAAATTTGCTATCACAGCAGGTTTGAAAAAGCAACAAATTACAATAAACACCATTCAGAGCATTTCCTGAGCGAGTGGGCATTACAGTGCTACTGGCTTACTTTGTGCACTAGACAAGATAAGATGTGACCAAAAGAGGCAAAAAAAAACTAACAACTTTTTTTAACAAGCAAATGACTGTTAAGTGCCACAACGATAAGATATTTTTAGAAAAAAAATCAAGCCACACATGACTAACTAAATGTTTTTTGCTGGTATAGGAGAAAGTTTTTTAACAGCTTTAAATTAATCAAGGATGCAAATACATTTTGCATTCAAAATCCACTTAGCTCAAAAACCAAACCTCTGTTCAAATGGAAATGACGCATCTGTGCTTATGCAAAGTTGTATTTGCTATGCGCCTGCATTTCTACCCTGCCTTGTCTTTTAGTGGCGACATTGTACTCTAGGAGTTTATGGCTATTGTCCTTTCAAAAGACAAAAATAGCATGCGCTAGCAACAGCAAGGAAACAATTAAGACCTTCTCTTTCTTCCTTTATTCTGCCAAGCTTCAGGCTTTTGTGGAAACCTAAAACCCTTTCCGTTTTCTCACGTCGAGTTATCACACAGCGTATCTGCGATTTAATTAGGACCAGAGGCTAATGCTAATTACAGCTTGTGAAAGCAGGTGGACCAGACTAGGAGTTACTTTAGAGAGACTTCATAGTCTAAAGATGAACCTCTCGGGTGAATGGAGAAAGACAACAAGAAAGCGAATGAGATCAGATTTACTCAGACCATTACATGCAGAGAGCAGACAAAAAAAACCAACTAAACATTTCAGCCAAATGCTATTCTAGCCAAAGGTCAAACAAGTATTACGCATGTTGAGTGATGGGAAACTTTCTACAAAATGGCACTTTTCTTAAAAAGAGGCAGATGAAGCTAAAAATGTCCACCTTACCTGGCGCTTCTTTTGAAAGGAAAAGAGACCCAACACATGTGGTTGTCACACTGTACGTATATGTTGACCTTTAACGCTGAAGTGGCCTAGAGGAGTTATTGCTAACTCACCAAACAAAAAGCACTGACCTGCGCAGGTTGAGATCGTTAAAGCTGTAGCATGTAATTGCCTTATATATTAAAATTTTTATTCCTCCAGCTTAATCTGCAGAGACAACTATAAAGCAACCAAATCGGTACCAAAAATAAAGCGTAAACATTGTGGAGTTTTTAAAATATTGTTTGTTATAACAGACTAGCCCAGCATAGCAACAGTGAATCAACCAATGGTGTGATTTTAGGGTGGCGCTGTTTGGATGACCAATGGCAGATGTGTTCGAAAAACATGTTTGAAAACAATCTTCACTTGTCTGATTTTATTTAGGAGGACAGCAATTACACATTCACCAGGAATGTCAAACTTTTTCTCCTCAGACGGCCAATTCTAATTTAAAATTACTTTGGCTTGTCACTGCAAACCGGAGTGAACCCCTCAAGTAATTCAGATATGATATCGGTATCTAGCAGTACTTGCTCATTATTATTTTAATGTATACAATAAGCCTTATTTATTGCTTTGCTTGTTTGAGCAGACTATAGACCAACACGGCAACAGTGACTCAAGCGGCGGTGAGAGTTTGGGGCGGGGCTTTATCTTTGTTTAGACCAATAACAGATGCTTTTGGAAAAACAGTTAGGCGAGCTTACATTTTGTCCACGGGGACACATTTTACTTTTCACCAAAGTCAAACTATTCCCAACTTGTCGCCATTTGAAATGACTTTGTCTCGTCACTGCAAATTGCTCTCAGTGTGAAAGTCTCAAATCAAAGAGCTATGATATTAATATCTATCAGTACTTTTGTTCAATAATTGATCATTTTAATGTGTAAAATTCACAGTGAGCACTGGTTTTGCTCGGTTTATTTCCAGCTGTGGCATTATTCTGAAAATCACCACTATTTGCCATTTCGAGTTTTTTTAAGTGCTTGATTTTTCTCCCCCCCCATCAGCCACTGCAGTGAGCACTTGTTAGAATACCAATTTTATCTCCAAACAGCAGCAACATAGACTGCCTGGAGTGAAAAAACTTTACAGAGAAAGTAGAAGAACATGAAACAATCTCAGAGAGCGCGTTGATTTCCCTTTCACGTACCGCCAAAGAAAACCCCGCCGTTTTCCTGCCGACGCGCTACATACGCAGCACACATTCAGAGAAAGTAAATTCAGTTGTTTTGTCTGAGGCAGTCGTCTGAGACATCAAACACCCCTCAGGGTTGTGGGATCACGGAATTGCCAGAGCTACGTTCACCCCGAGAGCAAAACTGACACGGGAAGCCACAGGGGCATTTAAACAGCCGAGAAACAAATTTGTCTGTGTCAAAATGCCCAGACGCTGCCCTGTCGCTCTGACATCCAATGACCTACATGGGACCAAGGGCCCGGAGGGGGCAGCAACTTTAACTTCCTGAATTATAATTAGTGGCTTCTCAACCTCCGGGTCTTGACTGAGAAGATTGGCTTTTCAAAGTGCCCTTAAATTCTGCCTCATATTCCAACTTAATACGTCTCGCCTTCTTCCTCTATATCTTATAAAGTATGTCAGCAACATTTATGCCAGTTTGCTTGCCAGAATGCGGGTGCAGGGAGAGGATTTTAAATAATTGCTAAAATTCACTATGGGGTTAGGAGGGATTTTGCACAGCGATGTTGCCCTTTCAGCACAGCCTCTTTTATCACCCGGCAATTTCTACAAACGGTACAAAAGGAAGTGTCTGAAAATCTCAAAGTAGTTTATTAGAAAAATGGTCAGTGAACTTCTTAGCCCCTTGGTAAATGATTTGCAGTGCTAACAAAATCCAAGACTGCCTAAATGCACTGCGTGACCTTTATTGTACGTTTTAAACAACACACAAAAAAGTCAATCTGAAGCATTTAGTAAAAATATTTTGAAACGTTAGAAAATGTCAGTGTGCATCATAGGGCTGTTGCAGTTTAGCCTAAAAAAATTAAACTACTTGCCATTTTTGCAGCCTTGTTACCAAAATTTGCAAAAAGGATTAGGGCCTTTTGTATTACTTTACTTCTAGAACTAAAGCACCATTTAAAGGGTGGATGCTAATAAGGGACATATGCCGGTTAACGTCATTTGTGCGTGGTATTCAACAAAGGAAACAAAAAATAATATATATTTCATGTTTATAAAGATGAAGGAGGATAATAGATTTAACAGGCCTGAAAAGTCAGCCTAAAATAAAGCAATTTGGCACCAAATCCTGATCAAATACTTTTTGTTTCTCTAAAATAATATCTTGTGATTTCTATATCTATACTA
Organism: Puntigrus tetrazona; assembly: GCF_018831695.1. Classification (NCBI taxonomy): domain Eukaryota; kingdom Metazoa; phylum Chordata; class Actinopteri; order Cypriniformes; family Cyprinidae; genus Puntigrus; species Puntigrus tetrazona. The sequence goes on from NC_056720.1 coordinate 7,983,179, forward strand.
TGTTCGATCTATGACCATATGTAGGAAATTTCTTTTTTTTGGTTGACCACCCTCTCAGGTACCCTGAGGCAGACGTTTTAAAGTAACAGAGGTGATAATACAACATCTCTACTCTCTGTCCCTCTCTTCCCATTCTGCCCTGAGGGTAAAGTCTGGTAATAAAAGCCACTGATGCCGCATATATCAGAAATGGAGAAGGAAACATGCCTGATCATATGCTGTGGTGATATATCAACGTATGCGGCACACTACAGTGTGAAATTATGCTATCCACAGCATCTCCAGATTATTTTATCAAAGTGCCAGCTATTCAGATAGGAACATGCCATTTGACTAATATGGAAAATTACTAAAACTCAGTTCACAGACAATTAGGGGTGGGTAAAACTGTACATTAACGCACTATTAAAAGGAACATTCTGGTCCTGAAAGCTGACTGGTCAGGATTTAAACACAAAACACCTTGCTTATATAAAGTCATTACGCATTTATACAATGTTTATCCTTGCTCGGGAGTAACAGGCCAAAATGCGTCCTTGACATCCAATGCATTGTATATAGCTACTCATCATGCCCTGCAGGAAAGAATCTGACGTAATTAAGCGACAGGTAAAACGGTGAGGTCTCATAAATAGTCAAAGTGTGTACTTCTGCCCTGGCTTGTGGAAACCTCTTCAACCTCTTCTCTCCTACCCCGGAAAGAGCGATACAGCACAAGCACCTGTCGGTGATGATAAAACAGCTCATCACCGGCCTCTTGTCTGGCTTGAGTGAGCGTGAGTCACCATTTTACGACAAAGTACGTTGAAACGGAAGCTTCATCCGCGCGGCCCTTGGTGAAGCGCTCAATCGCACCTAATTTAACAAAAGCGGTAATATCGCAAGCACTCCAAGCGCTAATTGACCGTTTTATCGCACATGATTTGGGACATTGTGAGATGCCAAAAGCATCTGTAAGTGTGTTTGGGGTATTCCACGTAACTTTTTTAAGTAAGCTAGAGTAGAGCAGTGCAAGCACTTTACCTCAAATGCTTTAGCTACTGTAGCTACGCTGTGTGTGTGATATATAAAAGTATGAAAATGTGTTTATGGATGCGATGTTAATCTTGTCAGACAAATTATTTACTAAAAAAAAATATTGTAGCTAATTATCATTCTTTCATCAAGGACAAAAATGATAACACAAAAACATGCATAATGACAATAATTAACCAATTAACTATGATTTTATAACCAAATAAGAGTAAAAAAAAATCTGCCCACAAGGTATCAACAAAACATTACCCATTATTATTATTTTTTTTTTCAACTAATCCAAATTAAAGTCAAAGAACTATTTGTCAGAAACTGAACTAGTCAGGAACTAAAAGTGTTTGTTAATGGGATAATTAACTAATCCAAACATGTCATATTTGTATTAAATGAATCAAATATATTTAGTAAATTTCCTACTGTAAATATATTAAAACTTGTTTTTAAATTAGTAATATGCAAGGACTTCATTTGAACAAGTATATATATGGCAAAACTATTACATAATTTAAAGCCTATTTTCACCACAAGCCCAAAAATTGACTAAAAGAAACAAAAAATGTGACATGTATTACAGCTACCCCTGTGTGATTCAAACATCTGTCTGCATTTCAATCCGCAAATCGAAGTCAGCTGACGTCCAGTAGATCTCACCAAACCCGCAACGTGTTCACAAAAAAGAAAAAATAGAAGTGAGAACGCAAAGAACACAAGTTCTACACGTGCATAAACACACAGTTTCTGCACACAGCAGACAGGATGTAGGTCATGTTTGGCCAAAGGCTGCGTTGGAAGGGCTGATGCGCTCATTTGTGCTGGGCGCAGATAGTCTTGTCATGTTTCATCCACCCTTCCCATGAGACAGGCTAACAAAACATTGGGACTCGGAGAGGCAGGACCGGCAAAGAGGAAGCGTTCCGTGAAGGTTATCTGCCGCCCGCAAGATTCCTGATCCACTTTGAGCTCTATATCCTTGCCGGGCTTGCATTTCTGTCCATACTAGTTGAGCCACTATAAATTTGGCTGAAGCTGCTTGGCAGCGGCTGTAGACTATGTTGAAACAGCCAATATACCTGACGACTGCAAATTGTGGTTGTTCGATACTAATTTGTGCGGTGGCGTGGCTTAGTAATTAAAGACCTAGAGTGGAAAGGCTGTAGGTTTGAACGCCAGAACAAGTGATTCATGAGGCTGTACCGGTGTAGACTTAAGCCAAAGTTATCCCAAACGTGCTCCAGGGGGCGCTGTGAACGTGGCGAAGTTAGCCCGTAAAAGGTGTTTACCGTTGTTCGGTCAAGTTTTGCGAACTCCTTAAATTAGGAGTTTCATGTGAGGGTAAAAATAAATTCCACATGCTCATTTGTTCATTTGTTGGTCAGCTGAGTTGACCGAAAAATTCAAGTTTTGTGGCATACCATACGGGGAGATTAAAATCACTAAATAGACAAAAAAAACGCAACATGCTCTTACAAGAAAAACCCATATGCTAGCCCGAGGAAGGGAGGCAATCCTCTGGAGTTGCTGTGAATCTGCAACGAAGCGCTGACTCTTGGTGACAGTCAACATGTGTTCTCCAGCAAGTCGCATTGCTTCGAAGCTAACATGTTAATGCGACCAGATTTTAGAGCTGCAGACCCACAGAGCTGTTGCTTTTTGCGCTCTATGAGCTTATTAAAATTCTGTTCATCACTTTTTATTTTTAACTTCAGCTTTTTATTTGCTACTATACGCATTAAATATTTATGAAGAATCTGAACATTCAAGAGTAAATTGGCATGCTGGATTTTTTTCCTTTAGCGTTCACAAAACCAAATACTTTATAGGTTTTCTTCCATGGAGCACGAAAGCACGTTTTTTTTTTTTTTTAATATATATAAAAGAATATTTCAGCCCAAAAAAGAAAATATACTCACCTTAAAGCCATGAGTTTTTAGCATTATTAAGAATCTTAGCATTATATAATTTATCAGAATGATGTCAAAAACAGCTGATAAAAACTGAAATAAAAAAAAAAAAAAAAAAAGCTATAATGATGAAATTGTTTCTTACAAATTTTGGCTTTACAAGATGTTGATTGATGGACTGGAATATTGTTTGTATCAGCTCTTTGGGCTACTATTCTGACGGCACCCATTCACTGCAGAGAAATAAATAAGTTAGTAAGTAACGTAATGCTAAATTTCTTCAAACCAGTTCAGTGAAGAAACCAATTACTCTACATCTCGTTTAGCCTGAGGATAAATAAATTTGATGCAAATGTTCATTTTAGAGTAAACCTTTACTTTTGACGTGATGTCAAAAAAATCTAATATTCATTGAGCAGGAAAAACTAGCAAACACTTTCAAACCATACAACTTGTCAGCAACAGCAGAGGTTTTCCCTTAAACGGCAGCTCACGATGAATATCTCTGCGCATCCCATGATCCTTTGCGACACGTCACCTTGTCAGCGGATAAATCAATCAACTGTTTATAAAATTACACCTCTCCGAAATCCATCACTGATCATTTTCCGCCTTCACTCACAAAGATAAAATCATCTCGCAACAGATGTTCGCTTTGGATCGCAGATCTACTGAAACTCAAACAGTCTCATGAATAAAAATCAGCAAAAAAAAAATCGAGCAGGTAAAGAATAGGTGAGTGAATGATCAAAGAGTGTCAAAATAGAGGCCATCAGTCACAGCAATGCTTATTATTTACATGGCTGTCGTCTTCACCTCTGTATGACAATACCAGTGACTTACACCCATGCCTTCGTCTAAAAAAGAAGCCACTTCTGAGTATATGCAGTGTCAAGTCACATTTGTTCTCGTCATTCATTGACTTCTAAAACTAAATGAAGATTATAACTATTTTTTTGAAGCTTACAAGCTCTGCATTTGCATGAAAAAAAAAGTATTTAAATATCTCCTTTTGTGCTTCACAGATACAAGGAAGTCAAATGAGTTTAACATGTCAAATTTTGCCTAATTTTTAGATGAACCGTTCCTTTAATAGGTTTAATAATGGAGGATTTTACAGTTTTCTATTCTTTATTTTCTACCCCAGCTACGCCGCTAATTGCGTTATTTGCATACTCTGGCTGCAATGTATATAAACAAGACCAAAATAAACCCGACTTAGTGCTAAAATACTGACTTTTTTGAGTTTGCCCGAAGTTGTCAGTTTTTTGAACCTGCTAAAATCAGAAAGCTAGTAGAGTAACTACTTTTAGCTACACGGATTATGACAAGGACTCTTCTGACCAGGGTTGCCAGGTTTTCACAGCAAAATTCGCCTAATTGCTACATAAAACTAGCCCAATCGTTTTTCCAGTGGGGCAAAACATTTTTTTTTGGATGGGTTCCCCTGAGAAATGTCGCGTTCCAGGGGCTTAATATCTCATTACTAGGGCCGCTCTAACCCACAAACATGAAAAGCATCCTGCAGAAAAAGCTTTTTTCTGAGCTTAAAAAACCTTACTCTCACTTATTTTACTGATTAAAAAATAAATAAAAATACAATGACATTTCGCCGCTCTACTGATCCTTTTATTGACGTCCTGCAAGGTTTAAACTCCCGTGATTTCAAACTCACTGAACTACAAAAGGTTTCTCTCCTTATACAACCTTCAGATAAAATCAGTTTTTGCCATGAGTTAGACTTTTTGCCAAAGCATTATAACATGTAATAAATAGCAGAGTTGTTCATTTGTGAAGCAAATGTCTAACATTGCAGCTTTTTTGGCTTCGATTAATAAAATAAAATGTGTCAACAGGATCATTTTCAAAATATAATGCATGTAGGAAATTATTCTACTTTCTTCAGGTGACCGAAAAACAGCAGGAGTTTTAATTTGTCTACTGATTCAAGGTTTGAGAGCGTGTCATCCACAGTCTCATTAAAGAAGATGAATGAATGAGTGCCGACAGGATGCTGCGTTGAACAGTAGGGGGAATCGTTCATGTGGACACATTTTTGCATATGTGTGTGCGCTAAAATTTCTCTCAGTGTCTGTCAGGCTCAAACATCACCTCACCCCCAAATCTAAATAGAGAGGAAAGATCCAGGACAGTCTTTTCATTGCATACTCGCTCAAGGCAAAGATCACATTCACAACACGCCAGGTGGATTAATCGTAAAAAGAAAAAAAAAACACTTTTCCACACACTTCTTTTTAACTTAAGAGTAGCATCTCACACTGGCAAAGTCACTAGTCCTCAGCAGAGTCCCTTCAAGAAGTGCGACTGTGAAAATGAAAACACCCACTGACATAATGCTATATGAAATATGGGTGACATTTACAGTGTTATGAATAAATGTTCCACTTTTGAGGTTCCTGTGATGAAATAACTAAATGAAGACTAACATTTTCTGAGTGGTGCTTGACTGTGCAAAACAGCCCTTTTCAACAAAAAAAAACACGCAGTTTGAGGTACAATTCATTGTAGGAACACAAACCGGAAGATGCAGAAGATCTGGTTATTAAAAAAGAAGCAATAGCGACAGCCATTTATAAGAACGGGGATTTTGTGTGCAACTAGTAACACCAAATAGAATTGCAAAAAAAAAAAACACTATCATTGGTCAGACAAACAAATAGCCCCGCCTCCAAATTAACACCATTGGCTGAGCCACTGTTGCTATGTCAGGCTGGTCAAGATGAAACAACTGGCAGAGTGCCAGCGTTTATAAATTTAACCGGAAAGCAACTAACAACTGGCTGACTTCTAGTTAGTTATTGGACCAAAAGCAAAAAAGTATCCACTTTCATTAAAAGAAATTAAAATTTTCTACATAAGATAGCTAGAATTGGTCACAAAGCAGGACCAGGAAAATGTTAAGCTTCATTTTGCACGGTAGATACTTGTTTGCTGTGAAGAAATCCTGTTACATTAGCTTCTTGTTATATTAAGCTATAAAATATTTATCAGATTTTTCTTTAACAAATCCCCAGTGTGTTTCAAATTGATACCAGGGGATATGTAGAATTGTATCTAAAGCTGTGTGATCTGGGAAGAAAAAAAAAAAGGAAACACTTAAAAACAACACAAGATTTCATGATTCATGTGTAAAGCTGACATTATAGATAAACCAATCTGTTGGGGATAAACGCTAATATCTTTAATGTGCTTATTTGCTTATTGACGCCAATCTAAAGTACGTCAAAAAACCCCACAGATGTTTCATCTTTTCTCTGGTAAAATCTCATAGAATAAATCAAGCTTTCAGAAAGTCTCATTTACAGAAATAACCCTGAGCTTTATATGCTAATTAACAAACAAAGTGCTACTTTAAATGATGCTATCAAGCTAGAAGAGAATTTGTGTCTGAACCCCTTTTAAGTCAAAAAAAAAGTGTGTGTGTGTGTGTGTGTGTGTGTGTGTGTGTGTGTAAGGGTGTTACTACAGGCCAATTTTGGTAAACAGACCTCACATTCTAACTACTTAATCTACAGTATCCTACAAACAAAAGGTTCAACCGCGAATATTAACTAATTTCTTTCTAAAGCAACTAATGCCATGTACGCCACATTTAAATCTTCATCTGTAACATTAAATAAGAAATCATATTTTCATATTTTGCTAAATCTATACTTCCGAAAAATACACTTCCGAAAGTTATGTTAACAAGTAGTTCACTTAAAACTCGAATGAAAACCACATGCTTGCTAATGGGTCCTCTGTAGTGAACGGGTGCCATCAGAATGACTTTAAACATCTCATAAAAACATCACAATAATCCAAACTACTCTAGTACATCAATAACTGTAACATCCTGTAAAGTGAAAAGCTGTTTCTGAGAAATAAATCCATCATTTATGAGTTATGATGTTTTTATCGGTCGTTTGTATTCTCATTCTGGCGGCACCCATTCACTGCAGTGGAAGAGTGAGCAAGCGATGTACTGTACTTCACCAAATCCGTTTTGATGGTGAAACAAACTCATCTAAATTTTGGATGGCCTGTGGCAGAGCAAATTTTCAGCAGATATTAATGTTTATCTAAACTGTTTAACAACTGTCTTATCTAGACCGCTTAATAACATTTTCCTGGGAGAAAAATACAAATGCCTGTAGTCGAAGACACACCTATTTATGCATGTGTACGCGGTTCAATATTTCACAGCATATCCAAGTCTCTCTCTACATCAAATGTGTGTGTATAGCTCTTTCTCTCTCTGTCTATCACCCTGTCTCTTTCTGCATGTACTCTGGCAGAATATTAATGCAAGAGGGGTGAGTCAGAGGCTATACGGCCAACAGATCACTGAGGCAGAGAGGTGTGGTCAGCAGGGATCGCTTCGGATGCGTTATCCATCTCTTTCTCTTGGATTATCCCTCTGATTTATCACCATGAAAATCAGCAAATCATCCAGCCTCTGCACCACCTTAACAAGTACACTCATTTACAGATACACAGAATGTCGAAGGACACAACATACATAAAGCTAGACCACAAAATGACCGACTAAAAAACTGACAGGCAAAAAAGACAGATCGATATATAGTACTTCAAAATGGCCCTGCTGGACAGATATATAATATGTATATAAAAAAACTAGAATGCCTTTTCGTAGTTATTTGTAGACCATTCTTATGTAAACTGGATTCAATGACAAATTGTGTCCAACGAAAACGTGAATATTCAATCGATGAGTGTCCTTTATGAGAGTACTCACTAAGTAAGTTTTAAGATAACTTGACATAAACTTGAATTCTCCTTTCTTCAAGGCATACGTAAAGTTTAGCCTGCTACGTTAACAGATTCTCAAATCTACTCTCTGTGACATGCTGACCATTCCTGTACATGTTCCAGGGTTTTTCCTGAAACTTATCCAGCTAATATAATTTACATCGATTAAGAGTGCACTCAGCAATTTTTGCTAATTAAAACAGCTTTACACAAAGGAACTTTGGAGGAACGATTAAAATAATGTACATTCGTTCACATGATATGAAGCCCCGATACATCATCGTACAGAAAATGTATTTTGTTCCACAAGTGACGCCGTGTCATGGTCACATGACCGGCCATGTCATGCAATTGGCCGTACTACAAAATAAATGAATAAATAAATTCATGACGCTTTGGAATAATAAAAAAAAGCCAGACTAAAAAAAAAAAAAAGATACCAGTACTGATTCAAATGCCTTTTAGAACAGTTTTGTGCATTTTCAGCAGCTGTCGTATGAAAACTTCATGACAATAAATGTTCCAAATTTATAAATAACACGGACAGCCTTGTTCCGGTACACAAATGCTTTATCTGTCTGCTACAAAAGCTGAATTTTGGCACTACTCGGCTTGGGAAAGACAGGCTGCTGTTTACTGAAAGGTTTCGTCTGATGGTCTATAACAGAGTTTGGAGGAAAAACGCTGTCAGACTAACCACAAGTGGATATGTACAAAAATTTCAATATCTTCAATACACACACACACAAAGAAACTAGCACAACCACTTATTTTTCTCTATTAAACGCTCTTTACATTATAGCTTGAACATTTTCACTCACCCACTTTCATACTCACTGCTCTCATTTCCCCTCTCTTTCTTTTTTTTTACCTACGCTCAATCACTCGGTTTAGGTATAAGAGGTATTTTTGTTGACATTTTGAGGTAAAAAGTGCTTGTAGTGGCATCTTCAGTTGAGAGCCCTTTGTACCATCTCTGAGGGGAACACAACAAGTTTGACAGAAAACTCAAAGAGATGCTTCAAGCCTCTTGCCGTCAATCTCTTCAATAATAATCATACTGAGCATTATCTTGTAAAGATATTTCATGTAAAACATGGATAAACTCCAACATCACCCCTTGAACTAGATTGCTCCTTCATGGACAGTAGAGTGTGAAGGTTTGAAGTATGGAGACTTATAGTGGATGGTCTAAGAGCCCTTACGCAAAATTAACCATGGTTTTACTACAAATAAAACCTGAAAAACATGGCTAGTATATTTTTATTTTTTGCTACAAAAACTGTGGTAATATAAATAGTATACAATAATATATATGGTTACTAGAACATTCTATTAGGCTGCCAAAAAAAACATGTATAGGGTTAAAGTAAACAATTAGCATTTTTCTTATTTCATTCATAAGTTTTGTTCGTTTACAAGCTTAGCAAATGTGCTAAAATTTAGCTTTAGCAGCTACATTTGTTAGAAAACACACTGGCAAGCAAATTAAAGTTAGCACGAACCATTTCACTTAATACTAAGAAATTCACTTGGAAAAATGATCGTTTTATCGAGTGAATGTTTAGCTTTTGATTAGCTTTAATGTTGTTTACTTCAAGAGGCACATTTGCTAACAGATGCTAATAGCTGGTTTTCTCTCTTCAGTTAACATTCCAATTGGCAACGTCATTCGGAAAAAGGGAAATCAATGCTGAAGAAAGATAAACATTGTTTTCAAAATCAAAGGATCTACTAAGAAAATAAATCAGGTCAATTTAATTTTATGCTGAATTCAACAGTGGCATGAACAAGTCAACTGGATCAGGCCACCACTCCTGTTCGTATGTGAAAACCAATAGCAATGAAACACTAAAGCGAAAACAGGGCAGCTTTCTCGCTAAGTTCTGGTGCAGAGCTGAGTCCTGCTTTCATTGTGCCAGCATGATTTATACCATGCTCAAAGCAGCCGTACCCGAGAAGGACAACCTTTCTCCTTCAGCGTCCAAGAAAAGTGGCAGTGCTACACCTTAGGTAAAGGAGCAGTGGGCCTTCTTGCTCACATTTTGGCACTTGACATTTCAAACCGAGTTTGTTATTTCCGACCCTTGTACCCTAGTCTGCATTATTCAGAATCTTTCTTTTATTTTCCTCTGCCACACTTGTTCTTGCTTTTTGTTCCTCTCCTGGCGTTTTATTCGGCAGGTGTTGACATTTCAAAGTGCCACTCCAGGGTGCACCATCGCATGTCACGTAACAGGCGGACATCCGCTTTTTTCTGTTACTTCATTTTTTGGCCCGTTTCCTTTTAGTTCTTTACCTGACTTTGTACCATCTGTGCTAAACCTTTTAGTTAGCTAGTTTTGGAAACTGCTTTTAGGGTTACCTAGAGATTTGGTTTGCAGTATCAGTCGTAAAGAACAAAATCTTGCTTCTAAAGTAAACTTCAAAAATGAAGGCGTACAGTAGTTGCTTAGGTCTTCATTTCATCTATTGTGCTAGGATGGTGTAGGAAACGGATTTAGAGTTATCCTGCTGCTCTCAAAGCACAACAGTGACTGTCTACAGGCACTGAGGAAAGTGAAAGAGAAAGACTTCTAGAAAAGGCAAGAGAAATGTCAAGGGTAATAATGAAGACAATTGTGATTCAAAGTAAAAATGACAGGCTATAAAACAAAGAATTATCCACACAATACGGTTCTGAGTAGTAATCCTACAGTTTTTAACTAGCACTTAAAATTCTATAAGACTTGGGCAAGAATCTTTTTGCTGCACTGCATCTTTTTGCGGCAACTCTTTTACAAAACCTTAGCCCTCTGACCCTTGTAAGTTCTGCCCTGGACCACCTTCTCTTAGAGACCCTCAGCTTCCTCACAGCAGCGGATTTCAACAATAGCTTGGTTGGCCATCTTAAAGCGATATTTATAGCATCCTGCTTGCATCATGCAGCTATTCAAAAATAATGTCATCTAATCCTTAAAAATCTGGGGATTTCAGTCCATCAAGACAGAAAATGACTGATAATATTTCATGCATATTATTTCCCAATAATGTTCAAGTCTTAGATTTTATACAGCTGGCATTATCTGCTTAAAAGAGAAGGCTCAGCTTATTAGGGACCATGGTAGATCATGTTTTTCTTTTTTTCATTGAAGACCACATAATGGACCTTAATACTCAAATCTGGAGCCATTTATAAAAGACATTCATTTAAATCTACAACACAGAAGCAAACCATACAAGTAATTCATTTATCCTTTTCACATGGCAGTCAGAAACTGAAGGTGGTTTCTCTATATTAGGTGGAGGAGCTTCAATTTTGTTACTTTTTTGTCCTATATCTTCTCTACATTTTGCAGTACTGCAGAGATGATGGGCTTTCCTGGTGAGCTTTTCTTGGCTCCTTAAGGCATGTTGGCATTTCAAAATCTCTTTTAATTAAAACAGCTGTCATCAAATGGCAAATCAATAAAATCGAATGCTGAGATGTGGAGGTGTTCCTAATAAAAGTGAATTAATAAAATTAATTAACAAGATGCTGCTCGTAGTTTCCCGATTCCCCAGGGCTTATCATTCTTTTGCAACTTCCGGAAGCTGCTATGTATTACTAATACTGTTCATCATAAAGAAGAGAAAAGTAAGGAAAAGACCCACAAGCCTACCAAAGTCAGCAAAAAACTCAGTGAAGCAAAAAAAAAAAATGCAGTAATCCATTTGTGATCTTTATTTCCTAAAGGATCTCTCCACTGCTTTATAAATAACAAATAAGCTAGTCACTAGAAGTTGTAAGAGAGTAATAAAAAAATTGGCAAAGTTAGGGAAATTTAGAGTTACTGCCAAAACGTGTAGTGCCCTATCACAAGTATTTTATCCAAAAGTTCCTGGGAACCTGCCATCCTATCACTCACTAAGGCTAAAATTACCACAAATAGGACATCACGTTTTAGAGTCAAAAGCAATAGAACGCAAGAAGAAAGAGCCCTTGATGAAGGACACAATGATGATGGGCTTATGTGATGGGACATTCCCTTAGCTTCCATATGCTGCCATTATACAAAATGTTGAATATATAAAGCGGCAGATGCCAGGCCTTTCACAGTTGAACAAAACGGTGGATTATAAACCCAAGGTTGTAATCAATGCACAGAACTGGAATGAAGAAAACACAGGTAAAGTTCAGCAAAAGTGATCAAATCTAAATCCAAATTTTGGTGCAACTGATAGAGGTCATAAACATTAGTAGGTCTCATATTCATTATGAAGAAAATTCAGCCACATGCAACTGAGGTTTAGTCCAGACCGAGAAATGAGGAGAAATAAGGTCCTTAGTGCCAATTTCTGGCAACTCATGGAACTGTTAGCAGCACAACAAAGTGGAATTTACCTTGAACAGCAACCGGCAATAGAGTACAAACCGTTATCTGCTGCCAGATACAGTTGGATAAAGGAGTTGAGTAGGAATGCCTACAAGTGCAGACACTCGACAAGCTCCAGCGATTTAATTGCTGTCAGTGTGAACATAGCTTCTCCCTTACACTTTTCTCCAGTGATTCAGTTGTGACGTTTACTCCTTGAGCTTGTACTTTCATTGTTCACATATGGGATCCAATGGGATTTCACTGACCTAAGTGGTTCACTCTGCTAGTGTAAAGAACATGTGTACCGTCCACCATACTGGGAATTGAAACGCTTGAAAGAGAGATGTGTTTTTCATTCACAGGCAATATGGCAATAATGAAAGCATGCTGGGCTGACGACATCTCAAGTCCTTGTACATGTCCCCTTTTTATTCTAAGTCATTATGCCGCAGTCTTGTCCTCAACCTATGAGTCACCTGAAGCTTCATTTCTCTCTTTCACAGCAGGTTGTAGTCTCTGTTTTTCTTGTCTACTTCTTCCCTTTCTTTCTCATTTGCTGTGTCACCTTTGAATCATGACCTCCAAATCCTGGTGAGTGACTCAGGTTTAACACGAGCTCTGGGCCATGTCGGAGCGGCTCAATCACTCGGCGTCATCCGAGAGGATGGATGAGAAGCGGGGGTTGTGAGTCAGCCCCCGTTGAGCACCATTCACCTCCGCCTGACGAGCATCCTGTCGTAGTACCAGTCACTTGCCCATCCGAGGGTCCTCTCTCTAAATCACTCACCGTGCCGTCTATAAAATGAAGCACACAGTGAGGGGTTTTCCTGAACTGGGCTGATAACATCCTTCAGACTTAATCACCGCTCTTGGGGAACCCCACAGTGATACTCGCATCAGGGAGGCAGCGGAGGCAAGTGAAAGAAGTGTATGTGATGGAAGGAAGACTGATGACTAAAAAATAGAGGATACCTGGGGATGTTTGTAACTAAGGGAATGGGTCGTGGGGGAGCTGGTCATCATCCCAAAAGCGAACATAAATCATCCCTTGCAATCAGATGTTGACCGAAGGAGTGAGTAACTGTGTGAAACTTGGCATGCAGGGAGATTGACTGCTGTCTAACAATGCCTAATAGTAACATCTACACTCTTATAAGTGTGTTTTCAACATGTATAACTATGCCTTAGTGTGTGAGGATGTCCATACTTCTCAGGCGCCAAACCAGGAGCTTTACAGTGCTAAAGCACCTCAAGGACTACATCTCAACTGGACATTTAATTTTGTGTCTTGACCCTCCTTCAAAAAATGCTCACTGGAAATGTGCCTCTTTTACCCTCCTTCAAAAAAGGCTCACTGGAAATATGTGCCTCTTTACCCAGATAGCACACGTATGTCTGCAAGATGTCTGTTAAAGGTCTCTTGATCTGGAAATCATATGCTGTCTACAAGCATCTGACAAACATCTTTCAGATGTCAGTTTTACTTCATAAAACATTTTAAATCAGAAACATCTTAAAAGACATCTAATTTGTTCATCTGTTTGACATCTAAAAGGAAACATCCTACAGACATATTGCAGGTGAGCAAACATAATATGTCTTGCAGATGTATATGCAGACGTCTATTTGACATCGCAGAGATGTATGCGTGTTATCAGGGTATACATTTCAGCAATAACAAACAAAAAAAAATACTTATATATGTACGAACCACTGCAGATTCCAGTTGAAATGGAAACTAGAGGTAGTAAAATTTAAAAAATATATAGATTTTTTACAAAACTTATGCTTTACAAGTAGAGTTTTCATTAATAAAGTGTAATTTTCATGCAATTATTTGCACAAAATTATGACTTTGAAACTATTTTAACTTGTGAAAACTTGTACTTTTGCACACTATAATAACGTATACAGCTTCATAGGCATGAGTTTTCTAATTTAGTAGACTTGCTTGGTAGCTCACCCCATAAAGCACTGCACTTGAGGGATGCAGAGCTCCGGTACAAACCCGGTAATCTAGGGTTCAACAAAACAGCTCATATCCAAAAAGGTTCAAATAACACAGCTGCGTCAACTGCGTTTCTACATCACTTTTGCATTTGTTAACACTATCAGGTAGGTTTAGGGTTGGGTTTGGTGTAGGAGATATTTCCAACATGGAGCAATAAACATAAAAAAACATGGAATGTGATGCATTGAAAGTGTGTTCACATTTTATGAATGGCAATGCTAACAAATGTCTTTCTCTAGGTATTACAGGCCTCTATGCTCTGTGCCTTATCTCTCAACAAATCACAAATGAAGCTGGAGACTGATGGTCTGAGGAGAAGAACCTGCCTCATTTCCATGTACTTGGCTCAAGGGCAGACACGTCACCTGTAGCGTCTGCTCCTAACAGATTCCGTCACAAACCTTTCCGCTGTACTACAGGATCCCCTTATGCTGCATTATAATACATATCTTGCTCTCAGCCACCTTCAATTTTCCAGTAAGTAACATACCTTCTCAGGAACAGATGAGACCCAAAAACACATTTTGCTCAAAATGTAGAAATGCCTGTAGTCCAGATGGGACTTTTTTCCAGCCTTCACTGGGCTATATTTCATAAAAATGGACTCATCATGGCTTTTTTTGGACAGCTTGACTTGTGTTTTTTAATAGCCAGAGCATGTTTCTCTCTGTGAAACCTTGTAAAAATCAGGGCTGATATATTTACATATCACTAATCTACATATTCAAGCTTTGTGAAATATTACCAGGATAGTAAGTCCTTTTCACTCACTGGAATTCACAGTAATAATGGCAAGCATTTTTACTGGGTATTTCTTATTTGGCATGCAAACTTGCATCACCCTTATAATGATGATTGTTATACAACTTGAGTGTTGGCGATGCCCTTTGCAACTGTTCTGAAAACCTCTGGCCATTCCTCTCCTGAGTTAAATTGCAGAATTTAGGCCAGAGGGCCACACTAGGCCAACCAACATTTTGTATATAACCATAGTCATCTTTCTTAACAAGTCACTGAGCATGCAACTTCTCTTAGAACTTTACTTGATACCTGTAAGGCACTTTTAAGCCTCGATGTCCCATTTGAAGGCCAAAAACTGTCATTGCTGCGAGCTCCAAGCACAACATGCTTTCAAAACAGCCTACATTTCTAATTCTCTCCTGCCGAAGGTGAGTTCAGCTTATGGTAGTCTTGAACTTCACCAAAGTAGGTCACTGTTTCTGACAAATTATTTGAGTGCCGATTGATTGTCCATGGTCCCTGGTCTGCCAGAACCCATGCCAGGTGTCTCGGTCACCCTCTGAGTTGCGCTCCACTTCAGCAACAGCGGGGAAATCTTGCTCTGGTTTTTGAGGACTCTCGAATCTGGAGTTTTTAGCAGGCAAGTCTCAGCATGGGGTGAAACAACGGTCAAAATTGACACTAACAAAACTGTTTGACTTTGTAGTCTCCCATCGTTTGACTTTCCGCGTCACTTTCATCTTTCAAAGTATAGCTTCGTTTCGAGATTTGTTTGCCTGATATAAACTTCATCATTATCTCGGTTTTTCGCAACCTTCGTAAACAACCACTCTTAAAATGACTGACAAACACTTTCCGTCTCACAGTAAAAAAAAACAGACCAAAAAATAATAATGTGCATATTAATGACATTCAGAGGATGCACTGGCACAGATTAGAAAGATGGACTAGTTTCTGTGCATTCTAATGTGATTCACCACTGAATCGCTCCGATGCACACCCCTAGTGCGAGATCTTAAAAACTGCCAGCAGCACATATCATCAATCCTGAGACGGATCCTTACAGGGCCCTTAATGTTTATAATGGAATAAAACAGCAGGCTTCAGACAAAAAAAAAGGAAGTGTTGCAATATCACAAGGCATAGGCTGCAAAACAAAGACGTTGCTGAATCTCAGGTCTCATTGTCTCAAGGTGACAAAGCCTTACATTCATAACCATACCCTGACTATATTCATGCAGAAAACAATCTGTCTGTCAGGCTTGTATCTGAAAAAGGAATCAATGGGATTTCCTTGTTGTTGTTATTGTTGCTGATGGCAGCAGAAACAAGACCAGAATAGCCGAGTGATTCACATATCGCCCTACAAAACTCAGAGGGAGACTATCACCCGAATAAACAACATTAGGTCATCCCTAACACTGCGATGCAGATATGACTACAAACAGATGGAAAGGAGGGTTCATGGTGATAAACACTGCTAGGTGCTAGGAGATAAAATTGTGTCATGAGAGGAAATAAGATTGCAAAAAACGATAAGAGAAGATACACTTAGTGAGAAATAAATTAGGATTGGGTGACATTCACTGTTTTTAGAATCTGAGCTAGATAGTAACTGATTATGTGTAATCTTGATTATGTAATCAGACTCCAAAAAATAAGCACTTGTGATTAGATTAAACCATATTTTGAAATACTCCTAATGAAACTAGAGTTACTTTGTATTGATTACATGATTGCATATTAAATGGCAATAAATTATTCAGAATATATTGATTCTCCCTAATTCCTCTTTTTAATCTTTTAAAGGTTCCTTTCTTAAAAAGCCTTCTCAAATTTGATAATATGATATTTAATATACTCCACTTTAGTAATTTAATAATTTTTTTATTTAAATCAATGTGATTAATGAGTTCAAAAGTCATCTAATAGTCATCAAAACATATTCTGAATATATTACCTAAAGTGTGTAATGTAGTGGATTATGTTGCAAACATATTTTGAAATGTGTACAGAAATGCTTCGTAATTAAATATTCATATACAAAAGTGTTTCATTAAAATATGTTGGAATAAAAGATTAAACTATCTGTTTATTAGGAACAATATGTTGAACGCATTATTTAAAACACATAGAAACACACACACACATACAAAAAAACACATATTGGTATACTAGCAATTAGCTTACCAACAGGCATATTAATGTGTATAATCATTCATATGCATAAAATGTAGGGTAGTGGTTAATTTCAGTATGATTTATGACTTTTTCCATAAATGTTTAATGAAATAACCACAAAATAAAAAAATAAATATATAAAATAATATTGCAAACATAGCAACAAGTAAAATATACAAAAACCATCTGAAACCAATATAGCAATAAAGCTACAAAGCAAAATCATTAAGTAAAAATGTGATAACCTTAAGCTTACAGTGATTGGCCGGTACTGATCTCTCATTTACATAAAACTCAGCATTTCCTAACTTTTAATGCTCTGCTTTCCCTCCCGGTGCACCTTGGCTTTCATAGAGAAGGAACTGGCAGCATGAGTGGACAAGTACAGTATGAGTATGTTGGAAATATGGATTGCAAGACTGAATCCTGGAACGCTTTAGCAATAACAAAGAAAAATCCTTTCAGTTGCGACTGTCAGCTATTCGTCTGCCGAGGTGAAGCGGGTGAGGTAGGGGGTGAGTTTGTGTTCCTGACATTTCTAGCCAGTTAAACAGCATTACAGCATGCAATTTGTTCATGACAGCGATCAAAGCAACTCGACCTCAATGGGAGCTCGAGAAGATAACAAAATTGGGGCAGAGATGCTCCAAGCTAACAGCTACGGACAACAGCGAACCGAAGAGTACAAAAGCCTTTGAAATGCACACTAATAGATATGCTCTGCTGTTTGGGTACAAGAGATAGCTTTCCATACAAATTAGACGGTGTCCAAAACCAAGCCATTCTACCAACAACGATGTCTGATTAGTAAAAGCAATATTCTGGAACGAGAAACGCATATAGGCTTATATGTAAGCATTAAAGACGTATTTAGCCTACACGCTAATGCACTGTTCATCCTTCTTGTCAGCCAATTTTGTTTTCATTAATCACAATAGCTTTTGTAAAACAGCCTGTTCAGATAAAAAAAGTCTGTTGACACTGTTTATACAAAACCGAAAATGAACAAATAATCCTCATGCTAACAAATTGAGCATATTTGTCAAATTGGGTGTTTCTCCTTAAATCTACGATGTAAATTAGGCAGAACCTGATTTAGCTGATTTCGACGTGTTCCTAGGTCAAGGTCACAGGGTCTCTGTTGACCCTGGAACAACATTGCAATTAGCCAATCAGATTCAAAGAACCAGTTTATAGATTTTGTGAAGTTTAGGTTTACGATCGATGTTTGCTGCTTGTACATCAGTGTCATTCATCTATCATTATATCTGGCATTTCAGGCATTACTTAGGTTAGGTTCAAGTATAGAGATACGGTCAAGACTAAAAGTTTAGGATTAAAATGTTGCTCCAGGGTCAACAAAATATGTTGATCTAGGAACATGTCGAAATGTGCTAAATCAGGACATGCGTGACAGATCGAGAGACTACTAATTATCTTTGTAAATAATTCTACTTAAATTCTTGCTAAAATCGACTACAGAAGTGCGTGTTTGCAAACTGAATATCGTCAAATTCTCTACAAGTTAGCTATTCTGGAACTTCAACGGGCGACAAAGCAGCTTTAGCAAAACGGCAAACTTGGATGCAAATGAACAAATATAGACTTCACAAAAGAAACAAGATAGCTTTGTTGACAATACAGTATGAAACAGGCAGCAAAGAAAAATGTAACCAAGATGTTTTTCCTACAGTATGCTACGTCACTGAACCCCACAGTGTAACGCCGTATATCACTACCTCTTGCTCTCTATCACATCACATTTCCACCATCTGAAATGACTATATACAGGCTGCTGATGAAAATCCCGATTGTACCTATGTTTGAGTTATTACCGCAGCGCCTACCCGACGAAACTCATTTCTCCTAACGCTCGGAGAGAGGAGAAATGTTTGGAGGCCTTCAGGCAAAGATTCTAAGGAAATGGTTTACATGAAAGCCAAGCCTGGGCTTGTTTGGGTGTAAGCTGCCCAAGCTTTCCACAGCCTAATGAACTAGCTAAGCGAGCTAACCCTCCGGCAAGTTCAGCGTTTGGTGTTAGATATGAAGCTTGCATCATAACCTTCAGAAAAACAATAACAGTTCTCTCACTTCCAGTTTAAAAATCACCAAAAACTGTTTTTGCAACCTATCTTCCATTTATGAGTGGAACAGCATCAAAACAGTGCCTAGCTTATGAAAAGCAAAGTAAGCTAGCTAGTTCATTAGAATTACAAATCAGTCCTAAGCTGGAAATCTAGGACTCTGAGCCATTTTCTTTCCTATTTTCTGAGGTAAATTTTAATCTCATAACCCTGTATCTCCTTGACAGACTTTTGTCCACAAACTGTGTATGTTTGAGTTAGCATTGTGGCTAAAGACAGCTTCAGGGGCAGACAGGTTCTTAACAAACGTGTTACGTAGAGTGTTTATTTCATAACACAGATGGGGGAGACAAATGTTCAAAAAGTGAGTTTTAGCACCATTAACAACCGGAACTGGAGACCAACACATTAGCTAGTGTTTTCAAACAGCATTTCACAGCATTTCTAAAATGACACTGAATTAATGTGTTTACCCACAAAAACAGCCCAGAAAGCTATTTTCATTAAGGTCATTAAGCTTTAAAAAGGACGCCAAAAATAATAAAACATCATAAAATATGACTTAAGCTAAACTTTATGCCATTATTCAGTGAAAATCTTATCCACATTCTATAACGTCCCACCACCTTATAATATTCATAGCTCATGATTGAAATCATTGTTTTGATTCAAATCTTCAATGTCCAAAAATCAAATCAGACTGACAGTTTGTTGTAATTTAGTGTTTTAATAATATTATTATTGTGAATTTCACAAAGTAAAATTGCTCCTTTTTAATTATTGTAACAAAACAAAACTTAAATTAATTCTTCTGACTCAGTTCGCTGGAGATTATTACTGAGTTATAAATAATGAAATTTTAGGTTAACTGTCTGTGCAATATGTTTATCTACAAACACATCACTATTAGTCCAAGCAGTCAGTGTGTTAATTAACATTAATTGTGAAGTATTATCACTGGGAACACAGAAAAAAAAACTCCAAAATACGTTCTAAACCATACATTCCTGTTTTCTGATCATTTTTTTCAGTTGTTCTAAAATGTAATTTGTCACCCAGCCAATCCCAGAATCCTCATGACGATCATGAAAGAAATCACGTTATGACTCCCCTGTCATCTGTGGGCCACCTGTAGGCCTGTGCCTTATTCATAAAACATTATTAAGACATCAGTCATAGAGCCATAATAGAGGAACCCACAGCCGACGTCATATCAACAGCAGAGCATCTGCTGCACTTATTGTCATTCAACGGGACTGTGCATGTTTGCATTACTTGCGCTTATCAAAATACAATTTAAAAAATGTCTGAAGTCATGAAGAATTGCGTTTGATTTGCTTCAAGTCAATTGTGGGAAGCTGTATGCTGCAATACATAAATCTTTCGTGATCTCTTTCCTACCTTAAAGCTGAAGTGTCCTTTTTCTCAATGTAATAACAGCCACTTTTTTTTTTTTTTTTTTTTTTGAGTGACCCCTAAGATTATTTAGGGTTTGTGTTCCTTTGAAAGGATATTATATTCGGGAAGCTCTGGGAATGGATCAACTCAAATTTGTTTGATCTCCATCCAGGCATTAGACTGCAAAGACAACAACCGATCTGGCATCGACAACAGTGGGATTATGTCATAATGGGAAACAAGGTTCTGAATTCAAATTACATCGATTCATTTTCACTGTCTGTCCTTTCCTCTGTGGGACGAGAAGCTTTTCTCACACTAATAATGTTTTTTCACAAAGTGTCCTCTCCTTGGAGACAATCTTTGGAAGGCTTATGTTGTGTCGGCTCGATTTTTCTATTCGTCATGGATATTTATTACAAACACATTGTAGATGATTAGCCTGTGTGGACACGTCTAGGTAAAAAGCACGTCAATTTTTCATGCAATCAGTCATGCGCACAGTTCATCTAAAATTATTTATTGGGAATTATTTATTGACCCTCTTCAGAGACTGGCTTTCAAAGAACCATAACAAGAATAACTGGAGTTTAAGAGAGCCACATAAATGTTTAATTTTTTTTTAAACACTCACACAAAAAAAGGCATATACAAATACAAGATGAAAAAAAACTAAAGTCTGCATTTGAACATTTGTAACTTTCACCATGGCAACTTCTCAAAAAAAAAAAAGCTACTAAAATGATAAAGACATAATTTGATAGTACTGTCAAACGATTAATCACATTCAAAATAAGTTTGTTTACATAATATATGTGTACTGTGTATATTAAGTATATATAATGTAAATACACACACACACGCATGTATTTTGTTTATACATTTAAATGTTTTTATATATATATATATATATATATATATATATATATATATATATATGAATGAAAATACAGGAATATATTTTTGAAATATATACCGTATGTGTGTTTTAAAATAATAAATATCCAAAGTACAAACACACAAAATGTAAAAAATTTTTGAAATGATCACAACTACAATGACGAAAAATTATATATATGTTTTTTTTTATAATTACATGTACTATAATATTACATAAACAATGAAATGAAACAATTTACATTTTTTGGCCTTTTCATGCAAGACTGTAAACTGCATAAAAAAGAGCCGAGTTAAGAACCAAAGAAAATAAGCTTGACTAAAAGACAACAATTTTCATTCTAATGCAAACTATCCCTTTGAGATAAATGCTTAAAGTATATTCCGGCTAAACTGGTACAATTGAAAAAGTACTAAAATCCCACATGATTGCATTCAACTTTGACTACTCTGCTATTTTAGAAAAAACGATATTCTTATTAACAGAAAAATGGGCCAGGTTATATAACATCAAAGCACAGGCGTCTTCGTCTATCAATGTTATTCCTTCCCTCTCTTTGTACGTCCGTAGGTGTAATTTTAGCCATTATAGAAGCTTTCCAAAGGCGTTCATGCATTTCAACGCTTCTGATGAAAGTCTCATTTAAAATAATAGCCACCTTCCAACCGTCTCCATATTGAGTATTCCGCCCACCTTTCTGGTGAAAAATGGCAATTATTGACTATTGGCTGTTTCATTTACGCGAGTCATTAGAATTCCCACACCATATTTCAGACTGTAGCCAATTCTGAATATCAGTGTATCTGTCTTTTTGTTTCTGTGATGTATTCTCTCCTCACTTTCCACACCACAGCCGTGTCAAGGGAACCCAAGATGCTTCTAATTACAGCAAGACAGCAGCTTCATTAGCCAGGAGTCCTGCTGAAGAGATTTACACTTCAAAGGACAGCGAGCGAGAGCAAGGGACAGAGAAAGAAAGAGAGAGAGAGCGCTGGGGGGAGGATACTTAGAATGACAGAAGCCAAGAGAACAAGTGCTGAAAGACGCCGACTGCACAAAGGATACTAGGGATCAGAACGCCGAACATAAGGTGTGAACGTACAGTACAAGGAAAAAAGGAGAAAGCGAAGAGCTAAGAAAACAACCTGTCCTCGTAAAAATACGTACCTCTGTGCGCATTTTACGCAATACCATTTTTACGTCCCTCACCGCACGTTTCGCTGCAGTTTCAAAGAGACTGGCGCTAAAACTCAAATGTGTGAACCATTGCACATTTTTATCAAGCTGATGTAGGTATGTATTGCGGCGTTTCAGAATTGGAATATCCGTGGACTGTTGGAAATATGCCCTACATTAAATCCAGCCCTAAACCTGAACCCTAAAAAAAAGCCTTTGTTGATGATTTTTAAAGTTTTGTCTACAGTTTTGTCTAACCGTAGTTACATGGGATTCGAACAGGAACTCCTCACCTTCTTCGTACACGGCGAGTTAGCGAACAAACCTACCGTCCATGAAAACCAATACATTTGAAGCTGGATGTGTGTGATGCTAACATTCAAAAGCCTTCATCAGCATCTACTTGGTTAGCTTTGACAGGATTCCGGGGAAATGGCTGTTGTCGCGTTCTTTAAAGGTGCTGCATGTACCTTTTTTGACTCTACTAAAGCCAAAAAAATAGCATGATATGTTAACGAACTTGTTTATCTGAA